>NW_028281058.1:87500-132500 GCF_059751285.1 Brachycentrus maculatus | reverse complement strand
AAAAAAACAATGAACTGAAATACATTATTTTGGAATTACATTTATAATCAAATCTTTATGCATAAAAAATAGTGCTATGGTAATAATGCAATGCCGATAGTAAAATCACAAACTGTTTGTATTGTAACCTGTTGATGAGAATATCTGTGTTTTTCGAAAATAATCGTGTTCAAATTAATAAACTCAAAGTAGTCTTATACGAGTGATTTATTTTTATGTTGAATTAATCGAAAATTGGCCATTGTGTCTGACGTGAGAGACGTTATGGTAACTTTGAAAAATTTATTCGTGTGCAAATAAAGGTATTAAATGTAGGTTGTCTTAGTTACTATAGTACGTACTCCGATTTAACTTTTTAAAATCGAAATGTTACTACATAATTAAATTATTATAACTTTATCTCATCTATTTGATTTTCTATAAGTTCATTGAATATAATTTTATATTCTATATTTGATTTTCATGTTACAAAACGTAAATTTTTTCTCAAATATCGCGTTTGAGTATTAAATGATATTTATTTGAGTAGTATAAGATAGTTGGATTACACTGATAGAAAACAAGAAGAAAGATTAGCGTGTTTGGTGAAAAAAACTAAAGAAAAATTTATTATTTGGGACGTGATTACGGCACGAAATGAACAATAAATAATTAATCAAAATAAACAGAAATTATTTATCTTCGTGGGTTATCAATTGATTAATGAACACGTGAACTTGATTTGCTCTTTCATTGGTATAACGTATGGGGTGTCAAAACTATTCGTAAGAACTAAGAAAGTTCGTCTTTCTCTTCCCACACGATACGCATCTTAAAGATTAGTTATTTGTTTTAACAGTTGTAGATGATTTTGTTTTGTCTGAGTTATGTAATGTAACGAAATGAGAGAAGAAGATAATGGAAGTATTTTAAGTGTAGTTTTGGCAACGAATTCAGCGAATTGCACGAACGGCCAGGAATACAAACTTTTCGATTCGCAGATAGCTGAAATTAGAATAAGATTCTTATCTTTATGCTTAAGAAAAATGGTCCAGTTTTTTTGGGCACATTTTCAGAAGGAATTCTGATGGTATGGAAAACTTTACTGATGGCAGAATGAAGCCCAACATGGTAGGGTGATCTAGACATGGAGCTCATCTTATTTCAGTCTATAAAGATAACAGCTGGAGGCATGTTCCAGGAGTCTGGGTGAGGACCTATTTGATATCGGAACCGTGTTAGTTAAAGGAACTCTCACGAGAGGTGGTATCATACATGATAAATGGTGAAGGTACCATAGACTAAGCTAGGACACAAAATGCCAAACCCTCTTCTAGTGGAACAGAAAGTCTTTTGACGATAGTCAATAGTCCGGCATTTTACGTGGTTTCCTAGCAATTAGATAATGCTGAAAAGTTTCTGATTGGTCCACACTAGATTGTGCCTCCTGTTCCCAACACAGATTAAAATACATTTTTTTTAGCTTGAGGAAACAAAAAACCCATGTAAAGATATTTTAACTTGTATAAAACAAGCAAGGTAAATAATAAATGCAACTCTCATCTAAAAAAAATATCACGGAGCTGACCGATACATCAGTGGCAAAGATGCCTACGAAATATAGCGCAATGACGTGTCTAGAACTAGACCTGATCGCCATTTTTACTTACAGAAGATGGATTCAAAAGAAGAAGACTAAACAGAGATAAAAATTTTGGCTAGTGTGAACAAAATTTTGGGTTTGATTCTTGTCAAAGAAAGTAAAATAAAAGTCTGGGTCCCACAAATATATGTAAAGAAGTTTCGTAATAAATCAGCTAATATATTATTTATTGTTTCGGCATTACTTTGTGGCAAGACACGATGAAATTGTAAAAAAAACACTTGTTTTTTACCACTTGAGTTTATTTTATTATGACGACTAGATTCGGAAGCTATGCTTCTATCTACATCTCTAATTATAACTGTTTATATTTAGACCTGAAGATGGAAGCATAACTTTCGAAACTTGTCGTCTTATAAAATAAACTCAAGTGGTAAAAAAATAAGCGTTATTCTTTTACAATTAGATCAGGTACTATAAATATTTAATATTATATTGTAAAATATTTAATTGAATGTAAATATATTAACCAAATCAATACAAGATAGACAGATAACCTGACTTACACCTCAAGCCTCATCATTGTAAAATATTTAATTGAATGTAAATATTTTAATCAAATCAATACAATATAGACAGATAACATGACTTACAACTCAAGGTCCTGATACTATTGTATCTAGAAACATAAAAAAATAAGGAAAAAAAATATACCAAAAAATAAATATCATAAATGGAAGTAAATAAGACTTTAAAAGCTTGTCAATGATTAATTAACATTTATTGTCTTATACAAATTGCATGCAAATGTTTCTTTAAAACGTGCAGAAAGAACTCGTTAAGGGTGTTTCATTACTAAGAATATTGTGTAAATAATTAAGACACCTTGACATTAAAATATTTCACTTCGTTTTGTCACACCGTAAAATTAAATTTTTCCAAAATTTAATATCCAGCGTAATGAAACATCCATTTATCATTCCAGATTCGGGATGCTTTTACAGTAATGAATTTAAAACATTTTTTTTGGAAAATATTTTTTCCCATAAGTTCTGGCAACACTCATGTTGATATACATACTCTCGTACGAACGTAGGTTCATAAATAATATTACAGTAGAATGTAGGAATTCATTTTTACACATTGTTAAAATAAAGCATTGGTCAGACATATCTCAGAATTAAACTCTCGACCCAACGCTAAATCAAATTATGAATGAGTAATGTTTGATAGAAAGATACAGTATTGTGGAACTTAAAAATGGGTTAACCTTGCGCGTACGAAATTTTTTCTTTGCATGTAGAAGTAGTTAAACATACAATACTAAGACTATAAACCAACACTAAGTAGTTAAATTACTTTTTGACATCTCATCAAAGATGAAGAAGAATATGGAAGGCTGAGGACGGTCATAGGCTGGTTTAAGTGATCAATTTAGACACGTGTAACATTCACCAATTCTAGCCATTATTGACAACCACACTACTCAAATGATTAAAAGTTTTTTATATATGAACTAATTTTTTAAAACATTCTTAAATCACTAGAAATTCACTAGAGACATCTATGGGGAGATGAAAAGAAGCTTTTATTGAGCAGAAACTTTTTTATTACTATGTGAGGTCTGAATCCAGGATTATAATCACACACATGAGAAACGCCAGAAAATGTCTATTTCATTTTTATTATTCAAGCTTATAATTTGACCAGATAATTTATTTACAACATTATGAAAAAATAATCCAGATTTTGTGAACAAGTATTTGGACACACTCAAAATGTTGTAACTAAGTAGTCAAACCAATACTTATTCCAGATACATTATTTTTTGACATATTAATAAAGTTGAGAGGTCAGAAATGATACTTTCATTGCACTGACGCGACGTCATCAGGCTACGTACCGCAAACCTTTAATTTTGATAGATTTAGCATGCTTGAGACCACCGTAACGAGCAGATGCTCCATTGAATCGGTGCAATCCTGCAATCAGCGCAAGTCAAATTGTGCGTGACATCATGACAGCAAACCGCGGACTGAATCGCAATGTCAATTGAATATTGTGAAGTAATGTTCCCTGAATCCCTGCAATTACTTTTCAACAATGATCAATTATTTATTGATTGGGCGATTAATTTGTAGAACTCCAATTTATTTGATTTAATTTTAAATCAAACACAGATTTAAAAAAAAATCAAACACAGACACTTATTAGACTCAAAAAAATCTATGTTTGATTTAAAATGAATACATAAATAAACATTTATTTTAATACAAGTATAAATATACTCAATAATCCGTTCTACTTTTACATAAATTCTATTTTTTAAAGGTTTTTTAAAAATTCATATGAAACATTCTATACTTTTTTGTTAAAAAAGATGGAAATTTGAGCATCCCACGGCTTACGACCTGGCATTTGACTGGCTTAAGCGATCACTTACACACCTGTGTAACGTTCATCCATACTGCATTAATTATTGAAACTTGTATATACCTATGTATAGTATATGCAATGGTCTTACATTCTTCCGCATACCGGTAAGGTTTTCGATACATTTGTAAAGTATGACCGATTGTTACGCCACCAGTTGAGAGATTTGAGAAGTATTCATTAAGCTTATTCCTTTTGAACATATATTATACGGGTGGCACAAAATTTATCACCCTATAGGAAAATGTCATAATTTATGCAAATGGCGTTGTATGTCAATGAAATTTGTGAAATAGACAGCTGTAGTATACAGATTTAGAGTGGCGCAAAATGAATCATCCAATTTTGTTAAAAAAAACTTTTTTTATAAAATAAAAAATAATTTGAACAATACAAATCTTTATTTAGACTTTATTAATTTTTTAATAAAATAAAAAAAGATGATATCCGTCAAGTGGCTGCTGCCAGTATTGATGCACATTTGTGCCCGTTTTATCAATCTGTTTGTATACTGCATTTATCTAGTTCACAAATGTCAAACAGAATTGACGTACTACGCTATTTTCAAAATTATAACATCTTCCGATAGGGTGATTAATTTTATACCAGCCTGTGTAATAAACAAAATTAATATTGTTTAAAATAATCTTTAAATTACTAAATATTTTTCAATAATTGTGTTTGAAAAGTGATTGAACGTTTTATTACATCACTTAAATGAAATATTTCTGTCTCATTCGTGATTCTTCCGGAGAAGATCTCAAGTTCTTGAAATATGCGTTAAATTAATATTTTTATTGGGTTTAATTAATTTTCACGCCTTCATTAAGCTGGCATGAAATTTAATTAAATATTAAGGATGATTGAAACCCATATTATTTGTGAATATAATAGTAAGATATCGGATCGTAATTCTACGTTTTTCACATGAACTTACTTTTGAACAATCTTACTTTTGGTCCGTACTCGCACCAAAGTGGTGCATAGGGCAGTCCATAGGATTGATATGGTGTTAACTCGATCGTTGATTATATGATTCCAGGGTAGTCAGGAAATGGGACTAGCGTTCTAGATTCTTGGATTGGACAGGCGCCGTGGCGTAATTGGGTATACGCTCGACCACGAAACTGACGCCGCGGGTTCGATTCCCGCCAAGTGCAAAATAAATTCAAGAAAGGTTTATTTTCAATTGGTCTGGGTTTTTGTGATGTATTTGTCATATTTACTTTCCCTATCCTTACTATCCTACCTCCAGACAAGCCTCTAATAGAGGCTTTGTGGGTTATTACTTTTAAAAAATACGATTGATTTGATGCAGATGACGTGACTGAAGGAGTTTGGGATAGAAGGCATTTTAATGATAGATGAATATTAGGTACTGAATAGAGAAAAAATCATTAATACTTATATAAGTTGTACATTGCTAATGTGTACAAAAGTATGAATTAAAAATACCTAGCCAATATGATATTCTAACATCGAAGAACATTTTTTAGAATTATTACCCATTAAAATTAATCGTAGATTAAAAAATGACCTTCTTAGCGTTTGGTTTAAAAATATATAATTTTTGTATTATTTATTTGTTTGTTTTCAAGAGAAAACTTGATAGAAGCACAATAATTCTTTACAGCAAAATTTCTCACGCTTAAACAAATTTATAGCCATATGCTAAATGAAATATTACGGAAACTTCTCTCGAAGTTAGTAATCAATTATCAATACATTTTGTCAATAAACTGTTACTCGTCGTACTTTGCGATATTCGAACATTTCTTATCACCGGGCTCGTTACTTGAGCGCTCTTTTTGATGTAACAAGAAATTATTGCTTATTATACCACCTCTCACGTTCTGTCAAGGAAACTTTGCGTTTATTTAAATACAATTTTGCAATCGAAATACTAAAATAACTTTCATGTGTGTGATGAAACGTGGAGATGAAATAAAGTTTACATGTACGTATTTACCATTCCGTTTAAAACTTGAACTTGTAACGAAATTAGGAATTAACTAGATTAGGGTCTAAGTAAAATTTTTAACAGAGGGTGTCAAATATAATATATAGAAAAATAACGTGATTTTTCAGTAAATGACGGACTGTTTTATGATCTACAATTTCTTTAAATCTCTGAAACATTACTATGTATCCGTGGCACTCCAATGTATCATTTCATTTCTGCATTGGATATTCTCCCCTCACTCTGCGTATGCCTTTATGAATATATTATTTTAAATAGTATAAATACCTTATAAAAGATATTAGTCACCAATTTCTTCCTTTATAGTGGAGAGGGTTCTGGAAGTGCCACATCCAGTTCAACTTCATCTCACAGAGTCTTCAAAACAAGTTGTAAGTTATTTTTATCAAAAATATCATTTCCTTCGGGACATTTCTCAGCGTGTGTAAATTTCGAATTAATTCCTCCATAAACGATGTTTATCTTACTAACTTTTTGTTTATCATCGGCAAATTTAAAAAGGATTGCTGCATTAACATGATCATGGGCATTTTAAGCTCGTGGCATAAATTGTAATGTACGAACAATTTAAAGAAAACTTACACTCTCCTTATCATTCATCGTTCACATTGTGTAATACCAAAGTAAAATGATAAGGAGAGTATTTTATAACCATACCACAAAGTTAACAATAACATTTACAAGTATTCACAATTACTTTTAAATTTTTAAATTTGTAATGAAAACTACAGTTGCAATTGCTTTAAAATATGAATTTGTGAAAAAGTACAGATGCGCGTATTTATGTACACTGTCTTTGATCTTTGGACTAGAATGATCGTAAATAAACTTTTTCTTCGTATTCTAGATTCTATATTCGTTTTGGTAAATAAACATATATTATACTTTATTTAAACACCTTTTAAAAACATCTTTATTTAAACACTTTATTTCACCACAAAAGCTTATTAAAGGTTTGTTATGGATATGGTTTTGTGGAATATGTTTACAATTTATTGATCGGTGACCGAAAATGGGTATCACTGTCTAAATGAATGACTTTAAAAATTTCTAAATATCATTTCCTCAGAATGACAAGGATCCAACCAACAAAACTTCAAAATAATGTTAAATGAGTTATTGTGATGAAATGGTTACATTTACAATACACTTTTCATTTTTAAGGTCAATCTGGTAGTCGATGAATATTTTTAGAAGAATATTTCCGTTAAGAAAGTATTACCAAGTTCATGTTAACAAAATTCAAATGTGCCTTTTAGACGAAACGGGTTTATTGAATTTTTTACGTCCATTTTTATTTGTATTTATAATTAATAAAATTACTCTAATTTGATTTTATTTACGATTACAGTTGTGATCGGTAATTGGTATAATGCTGTTGAAGGTTGATTGAAATACAACATAAGTTACTAAGATTGGTTTATTATCCTTCTCAATTAATAATACATGGTAAATTGATTCATAAAAGGGTTAACTCCATCAATCTACTTTCAAATTAGAATACGTAATATATTATTCCTGGATTGCGACTAGGGATTGCAATCCCAGACAGTTTTAAATCCCGTGGGATCCGTTCGGGATTGAACTTTTAATATTGCATTCATACATATTTACCATTTTATAAATGCTCTGAATACAAATTTATCAATAAAAACAATAATGTAACGAATGAAAAAGTTAATTTGTATGTTTCTTCATAATTTGAGTAAATATATATATATTTTTTAAAACTAACTATACTTTACATCTTCATTGAGTCACCCTGAACGTAATTTACCTAAAATATTTAGTAATAATATATAAAGAAGAATTTATAATGAATTTCTTTTAAAATTTTTGATTTCTGAACCTTAAAATAAATAATATAAAAACCCTTACCCGCACCCCAATGGAGCAAAGGGCACTGTTTCATATAAACGCAGTGTTATCTTGATCGTTTACACATGAAGGAAAGGTGATCAGCCCTCCGCTTCAGATACCAGTCCAGGGTAATATTAAATAAATATTACAGTGAAAAATCACTTATATTTATTTGATCCCCCCTGGGAATCGAACCCGGGACCTCCAGAATGGTAGCCGAGCGTGCTGACCATTACACTACGGAGGCGGACAACTGAACCTACAAAAAGTAATATTCAACGTAAAATCATGGGTTAAAATATAATTCCAAAAAAAATAAAATATTTTTTTAAAATCAATTTAAATGTTTATTTATATTAAAAGAAACAATGAATAGTCATAGTAATTTCATTATTTTAGGGTATTCTTTAATGTTTTTTTTTTGTTTTTTGTCGTTGTTCCTTTCGTTTTGTTGTTGTTTTTGTAATAACTGAAATCAACAATTATTAAATTATCACAATTTACGAAAGACATGTGGAATATTTTAGAACAGTATAATAGGACAGTACTTCTATAGTATGTTAATTTAGAAAATAAAATGAATATGAAAAGGAATAAGAAAAGAATTTCCATGATATTGAATTATTACAATTACGTAAGTTGACAAAACACGAAAATTTATTAGAAATTTCTAGATCACCGTTTTTTAATTTTGTATAATTCTCTATGTGTCTATGTTTCCAAATTTAAGAGGGTTATCTGTAATCATATATAACAATGTTTCATATAAAGCGTGGGACAACATAATTTATTTTAAGTATGTGCCTTACAAATTTGTTTTTATGTTAATTCCGTAAAACCCGTTCGGATCCCGCAATCATTTTTGCGAGATCCCGCATTTGCTGAAACGATGTTGGATCCCGCGGGACCTTTACGCAAAGTGTGATTAAGCAAATATACCCGAAAACATCGTATTATTGGATCAATATAATCTCTATTGGGTTTGAAATGAAATCGAAATACAGTTTCGTAGTTCCTCTTCAGTGAAGTATGGCTCCAATTTCAATAAATCAAATAATCCTTTTATTTATCTCCGGGCTCGAGATCAGAGGTTACTCTAAATGACTAATAACTTGAGAATTAAAGGGAGCGGGTGAGAAAGTTAGGATCTCGAGCCTATGTGTAAATCTATTTAGAGTTATAAATCAAACTTTTGGGATGAATTAGGTCAATTAGATTCGACAGTAAACATTAAAAAAAAACTTTAAATAATTTTTAGACAAAAATTGATACTTATTTAATTGTATTTTTTTATTTAATTTAACCAGAACAATCGATAACAAGATTCATTTATTTAATCTTAATTTCTTGTAGTTCGTTAACTAGAACTACATGTATCGTACTCTATTTTTCATATCCTCAAACATTATTCTATTATTCCTTGTAAGAAGTGGGAAATTTCGTGTTTTTATTGTGTTCTGAAAGTTTTATAACGGTGAACCTGGGCTCGTTTTGATTTCCTGGATTCAATTTTTAACTTGACGCAGGAGAGGTTTTTTCACATGAATATACATGTAGGTATGAATAAATCTTTACTCTTCAAAACATCGTAAAAGCTAGTTTGGGAAGTAAAATTTTGTTCTTATAAATCTACTAAAATGTTAAGTGATGCATGATGAATAAACGCATGATATAAAACAATAAAATAAAATAAATAAATATAAACGATCGCTTCTAAATTTAAGAGCGATCTTTCGTTTCCAGGTCGTATTAATATTTTAAGCAAATTTATAAAATCAAAATGATCTTCACGAAGCTGGCGTTTACGATGTCTTGATGGCATAACGCCTATATACAGCATCGGATCTGAATTATTTGGTGCCTGGTGCCCAAAAGACACTCGTCTCTCATCAATAAACTCCACTTTTTTTCATTTTCGTTAAGTCATTAATTTTATACATAATCATAAGTCCAAAACAATTTTTGTTCATCAACCTTAAAACACCTTTATGAGCATCAAGAAAGTACTTGTTTTTATTTGAAAAAACGTAAAAAAAGTATTTGATGAACTAAACATGAATTAAACCTTTGAAAAAAAAATCATAATCTTAAAATATATGAACCAACGCTTCCTAACTTAAAAACAAAACAGAAGTCTTAAATTACCTAAAATCATTAAAAGAAAACGCAGTACATAAGACAATGTTTCAATTTTGAACAAAAACCATTAGGTTCCCTTTCTTTAGTAGTACTTTTAATTAAAAAAACAATATTTTAGTAATAAATCAGAATTTTCTCTCCTTTTATGTTAGAGATGGTCAGAACTTGTAATCCTTTTAAGCGAGCAATTAGAGGGTGTCCCTTAAATTACGGTATAATAAATTTTCGGAAAAATAATTGTTCACATGCATAAAACATATTTTAATTATACACTGAAAAATAATTGAGACGCTTAGGCCTGACCCATAATTTCACATAAGGTTAGTTATTGAAAATAAATGTTTCCACTGGGTACAATAATATAACATATCGCTCACTCCTTTCAACAACGTCATATACAAAAAATCGTAAATTTTCAGTCGTGCATGTTTTCGGAATGCTCAGAAATGTACTTTATCCCAGCAAAAGCGGCATATTTTAAACTTAATATTTACCCGCTACAGGCAGAAAGTGTTTTTTTTTTGCATTTTGAAGAAAAGGTATAGTGTAATTATTTTTTTAAATATAATTAATATATTTTTCAAAGGGAGAAAAAACAATCAGGTTCTACCTAAAAAGATCACTTGCACAGTGAAAACTTCAATTATTGGCTTGATATTTATTTTTAATACATTTCATTATATTTTTAAACTTTAAAAACGATCTCCTGAGAAATCAAGATTTTCAAGATTCATGACGTTGAAAGGAGTAAGCCATATGTATACGGGTATATAGAATCACAAGACATAAAGCATGAACCTTTTTTTTGTGTAAGCATTTATATAATATAAAAAAAATGAATTGATTTGGCACTTTGTACTAATTTTTATTTAACTTTTCCTCAGTGAAGGTAAAATACAAATGCTCAGCTGGTTTTCCTGTTTTAACACCCCTTGCAGTAGATTTGGCCCTGTTGATAAAACATACATATTTAAACATGTTTGTCGTTCAATGCCGATTCAATTCGTTTTACTGTCAGGGTAATATTAGGCGTTTTCACTGGATTTTCTCAGCGGGATCGTATTTATGAAAATAACGTTGCTTAAATCCAAAGCAAAACAAATTTGAATGATAATTTACGGATATCGTATCTAATGATAAGATTAGTAAATATTTTAATAAAATGAAACTAATATGGTATGTGTAATTTTTGTTGCTGCAAAAAATGTGTATTTTTTATGATGAAATGCGTTGAAATGAAATGTATATATAAATATATATATATATATATATATATATATATATATATATATATATATATATATATATATATATATATATATATATATATATATATATATATATATATATATATATATATATATATATATATATATATATATATATATATATATTTATATAAATATATATATATATATATATATATATATATATATATATATATATATATATATATATATATATATATTTATATAATATATATATATATATATATATATATATATATATATATATATATATATATATATATATATATATATATATATATATATATATATATTTATATAAATATATATATATATATATATATATATATATATATATATATATATATATATATATATATATATATATATATATTTATATAAATAAATATATATATATATATATATATATATATATATATATATATATATATATATATATATATATATATATATATATATATATATATATATATATATATATATATATATATATATATATATATATATATATATATATATATATATATATATATATATATATATATATATATATATATATATATATATATATATATATATATATATATATATATATATATATATATATATATATATATATATGTATTTATATATATATTTGTTTTAAATATCAACAAGTTGTTAATAAAAGTATACACTCTGTACGTATATTTCTATTTGAATTTACTATTCAGACATTTCATTGAAAGATATTTTGAAAGCATTCTATTTCAGACTCAATTTCCAAATACTAAAGGAATTTTTGTTGTTATTTTAGAAGGTACTTTACGCTGAACATGATCGTACACGTACACGCGTACACACTTCGGCAGAAATGTGAAATTCTATACATATAATAATAATATTAATAATGGAATACCTCATATTATTAAGATGTTCGCGGTTCCTAAAGTATTCGAATACTCCGAAGATATTTATTATGGGTTAGTTCGTATTGAGTGGTTCGGATCCAGTGTCTGAATTAATAAATAAAACTAAACTAAGTTGTTCAATAAACAGGTTTATTCTATGTAATATTATGTATTTATATAAAATGTATATTAAACATGGTGTGAAATTATATCTATCTTTTTTTATAGACTTATAAATAAGAATAATTTAGAATACATTGCATAGCGCCATTTTCGTAAAATACTACCTCAAGGGCCCTTACCTCAAAAATTATTTGAGACTTTAAATAAAAAGAAGAGCGGCCGAATTACTAGCTGAAACTATGAGTGATGTATTTAACATTTTAAAATATATTACAAGATTAAATTTGTGCTACATACTACAAATATTTTATACTCTTTATGATTTTTAGTGAGTTAATTTTTTTAAATATTTTTTTTGCAAATAACATTTATAAAAAAAGTATCGAAAGCGAATCTAAAGATTTTCTTAATTAAATTGAGAGAGTGTTCTAATTATACAGTTAGTAAGTTGAAGGTAACCAACCAATTTTTTAAAATTAATAAAAAAAAACAAACAGAACATTTTTTATGTACATTGGTAGATTTATAGCAAAGAATCAATATCTTCCAACCAATCAAAAACAGACTAGTAATACTAGTCAAAGATTATAATTTGATGACAGATTGTGCTTGTCCACAAGTATCAATAAAAATAAAACATTAATTGCGATAAGTTGCAATAAACAAATATTTTCAGCATAATAAACTTAGTAAATTATAAATCGATAAAAAGCAAAGAAAGTATGATGAGGAGTTAGGTAGAAGAAAACAAGGATGAATAGTATGATGGACAGTTTGGGCTCCAATGGTGGATAGTAATATTTTAGACGTTTCTTAAAAGTTTTAACAGATCATTTTTTTTAGACAAATAGAGTAGGTACCTACCTAAAATGATGTGCTGTGATAAGGAATAGAAAGTGATGGACTATGATATAAAAGGTATTCGAGAGATAAATGGATAATAATATTCCATTTTAATGAAATATTCAAAAATAAAGTAAGCTTGCAACCCAAATTTGAGCATATCAAGTATTTAAGAGCTAAGGGAATGAAAATAATATAAAATGTATAAAGATTGCCCCAAAGTGTAAGATCTCAGTGTATTGCCTATTACCTTAACGCTTTATTCGAGTCCCAAAGTCCCACTAGGAAATATTTGCATTAAAACTTTAGTTGTAGAGTCGTCGGGACGCAGACCGTAATGTCGGAAGATAAAAGTATTTTGTTTTTGAATAAAGCGGGTTTCCTTCCTAAATGAATCATGTCAGCGTTGAAGGGAAACTTGTAGATTTATTTCACCCACATAATGTTTTCCCGCCGAGGAATCCTCGTTAAAAAAGCTCCACATTTATCGTAACAATCAGACACTTCGCGGGCTATGAATACCGACACAACAATGTGGGGAATATTGTTATCGTAATAACATTGAAACGTATTTATCTGTACGAACAACTTTAGGTACCTAACCGTTGTAAAATTCACGTTTTACGTCTCGTTTTGGTGAAAAATACATAAAGCCACAGAAAACGATAAAAGTATAGCCATTATCAACAATACAACTTGAGAAATAAATTTCGTTACAACTTCAAGCAATGTAAAGATTTAATCATGACTTTGTTAAGCTCTTCATTTTGGTAAAATTATCCTAACCCCTATCTCCACCAAATGGTGCTTAGGGTACTGCATCATATTGATAAAATATTTTCTTGATTATAAATTACAGATCAGTGATCAATTTTGTAATAATTTAACCTTAAATATAAAATATATTTTTCCACCATTTTTTCCCCGAGGAACTCGGACACATTATTAGTGGCTTATCGAACTTACGTAGGTTTATTTGAGTACGGATATGATACTTCGAGTGCCAACATTAAAAATTCAAATAATATTTTATGAATTCATAAGCTATTTCATTTATTTGCCTTACTTTTTCCATGTCTTTACCCATAAATCTGTTACCTGACTAAATTTTAATTGAATGAGGTGTAACAATTTTTTAATAATTAATAAAACTAATTAATAAAAAATAAAAGTTGACGAGTGACAAATTTTTATTTATTTTATAAAATGCTAATAATTCTGTGATCAGATTAAAAAAAATGATTAAATTTTTTTTATTTGTATTAAGAATCGAAATATTTGTATGACTTGGGACTACCGTAATGAGTAAGAAAATGTTATAAATAAATTGTTTAAAAATGGATTAACTACCGAGTGTTTGATAAATGGAAATTAGCTTCTATCGCTCATTTTTTTTTTGTAAATGTTGTTTTATGATACGAGGTTTTCATAGAAAAATGTATTTTCTAATACCTGTATAAATATTGTTTTAAAAATTTTTTTACAACGAATATATTTCAATAAATTGAGTTTAAGGTTGCTCCATAACATGAAAGTTATTTCCATGGCCTATAATTGGATTTTATTTTGATTAAAAATATGTAAAATTTTCTATAACCTGTCATTTTTGTTTGTGAAAATTGGAAAGTAAACTAAAGTTTTGATTGATGTTAGCAGGAAGCTCCTTCAAAACTCGACAGTTCATCCCGGGAATAAATGAGTTTATCTGAGAGATCGCTAATTCATCACGAATTTTCAGGTGTAGCGCGTTTGTCGCGCTGATAAGATGATAAAATTAAACCAGTCGATTTTTCTTTTTCCATCTCCAATTTCCAACATTTTCAAACGAGCATTCTCGCGTCTGAAACGGTAGACGTAACTTTGAAATTAAACACTTATCTTGCTTCGCTTTTCCTCCGCATTGATCATCTCTGTAAATTAGTGAACTCGAGGATAATATTTGAAATATTTTACAAAATATTAACAGAACTGTCAGTGCGTTCATTTACATTTAAAAAAGTTTTATTTTCATTCAAATAATTTTATTATTGAAGGAAGAAATAAGCAATCAGTCAAACATTGTATTTAGAGAATGTTACTGTAACACACCCTAAATTTATTTCGATAATTATTTCATTTATATGTACTAATATTTAACAAAAATTCTAATAATAGTTTTCATATAAAATACTTGCAAATATTTTTTTTATCATCTAATCTAGCTAGTGCTGTATTAAATTGCTAACTACTGTCAAAAGACGAAAAGTCACATACTTATGCCACATATTCTGTGTAAAAAAAAGCTCTTATACAGCTTTTAGTAGAGGGAAAGGCAGAGGACAGACGATACTTGGGGCGTAAAAAATATCATGGCTCAAAAATCTTCGACAATGGTTTGGAATACCGGAGGCAGTAACCCTCATCAGGCTGGCCCAGGATTATGTAGAGTTTAAGGAGATGGTCACCAACCTCTGATAGAAGTAGCATGAAAAGAAGAGGAGGAATTCTGTTATTAAATAACGGAGAGAAAACCAACAATTTAAATTTAAAATCATCACATACAGGTGGGTAAAGTTGATTTACGATAAATCCAGGATTTGTAAAACACTATAAAGATGTGGATGTTTCCGACATAAACCGCGTAACGGAAATATGATGTGATCATTCCACGAAGACTAAACCCGCCTCCTTACCCCCAATGAAAAGAAGTTATGAAGGGTTCGAGGGCTTCAAATAGGGTAAACGTTCAGTTACCGGCCGCCTAACATTTATGGGCCAATTTTCTATCACGGCAATCTTACAAATACCATTTTCTAAATGCGTATCCTGAATTTCATCGTTTTCAAAAATATTTATGAAAGAAAACAACGCTTGTTCGAATCATTTTATATCAAAAGTGTATTTTATATTTTTGTCTAAGGAACTGGTGATTTTTTTAGGTATTTTTTTAATAATATGTGAATAATTTTGTTTTATTTTTAAACTTTTTCATTTATTTCAACGAAAACAATTAGACTCACTTATTAAAAATTACTGACATTAGATTTTTAACCAAACTATATTTGGGTGGCTATTAAAGGTATATATCCGATTATTATTTAAAAAAAATATTTTGTATGATTTTGAGCCCCGTTCAAGTTTTCAATAGATAAGAAAATATTAAAAAAAAAAAAGAAAAAAAAAGTTAAAAAAACACGAAGTAATATTAATATGGACAACCAACCAATAAAATAATTAACTTAGCGAATTAACTTCCTTATATTCCTATCTGCATACCGTTTACTAATAAGAGGTATACGAGTATGTCTCGACAATAGGAGAGATGACAATTGTACAATGGGAAGAAAATAGAGCAGTAAAGAAGATTAAGGCTACTTAATACTAACCTTGATATTAAATTCTTATCATTATTCGCACCCAATGATGCATCGGGCACTGCATCATATTGACCCAGTGTTATCTTGATCTTTACTTTTATGAAGGCAAGGCAGCCTGATGAGGGTTACTGCCTCCGGTATTCCAAACCATTGTCGAAGATTTTTGAGCCATGATATTTTTTACGCCCCAAGTATCGTCTGTCCTCTGCCTTTCCTTCTACTAAAAGCTGTATAAGAGCTTTTTTTTACACAGAATATGTGGCATAAGTATGTGACTTTTCGTCTTTTGACAGTAGTTAGCAATTTAATACAGCACTAGCTAGATTAGATGATAAAAAAAATATTTGCAAGTATTTTATATGAAAACTATTATTAGAATTTTTGTTAAATATTAGTACATATAAATGAAATAATTATCGAAATAAATTTAGGGTGTGTTACAGTAACATTCTCTAAATACAATGTTTGACTGATTGCTTATTTCTTCCTTCAATAATAAAATTATTTGAATGAAAATAAAACTTTTTTAAATGTAAATGAACGCACTGACAGTTCTGTTAATATTTTGTAAAATATTTCAAATATTATCCTCGAGTTCACTAATTTACAGAGATGATCAATGCGGAGGAAAAGCGAAGCAAGATAAGTGTTTAATTTCAAAGTTACGTCTACCGTTTCAGACGCGAGAATGCTCGTTTGAAAATGTTGGAAATTGGAGATGGAAAAAGAAAAATCGACTGGTTTCGACATACTAAACAATTAATTTTATACCTGCATCAAAAGCATTGTTATCTTTGTGGTATGGAAATATCACTCTATTTATCATTCAGTGTTTTTTTTTGTGTAGTAACACCTAAAAGTTGTGTAAAGTGGTATTACATAAAATGAACGATGAATTACAAGGACAGTGTTATAATACAAAGCAATGCCCATGGCAGATAGCGTTCTTCGTGATAACTTCTGAAATATATTATTTACCCACAAGTATTGTGAATTTTAACACATTAGAAAAGTATGCAATCTCTTTTCATCCTTTTCCATTTTACAACACAGAACCACCATGACCCGTGGTTTATAAAAAAAACTTAATTTCCAGAACATTCCGACAGAACTAGTAGAATGTCTCTAAGTTTAATTTATTTTCTGTTTTACACTTACGACCACATGACAAAATTTTCCCACGTAAGGCTTTTTCAGGTTTGACCTTTAGTAGACCAATCCCTTCTATCCAACTGCTCAAACTGAGAAATAGTACCCGGCTTAACTAGTCGATCCAATATCGTCTTTGCAATCCTTTATGTACTATGAGTACCTTTATTTTTTTGACAGAGCGTTTTCGTTAGTGCTTTCTCGTTAATAAAAATAAAACTGGAAAAATTCTAACTTTTATAAAAAATCTGCGAAAATCGGTCAAAATTCTGGTTAGTTTTTTATAGTTACTGTTCTTTAAACAACCACGTTGTACCAATTGCACGTTTTACCCACTGTACATACAAAATTTTCGATTCTGTTATTTGGATCACATAGTTCTTTAAAAACTGTTACTAGAATGATATTTCACAAAAAATTAAACATGCTTGACACGCTTAAAACATGCTTAAAACATGAAACACTTGATTGATTATTTTACTGCCGATAATTTCATAAACACTTGATAAAATGTTCATGATATAAACATTGTTTTAGTTTAATTTTTTTAAAATTATTCTTTTAATAAACAGAGATTGTTTACAGTGTTTACAGATCATAAATCATAAATTATATATTTTATTTTTATTTAAAAAAAAATATCTTCAAATTCCTAGGCCAGGCATTTTCAGAACACCAAAACTCGATTGTAGTGAGTAATTACATGTATTGTTATGTAAAGTTAAACTCCTTGCTTCTTTTTATATATCTAATTTATTATTAGATTAAAACCAATATTTTTAGCTTTTCCACTTTTTTATTTGACCAGCGACCGGGTTTCGTCGTTACCGACATCATCAGACCAGTCTGATGATGTCGGTAACGACGAAACCCGGTCGCTGGTCAAATAAAAAAGTGGAAAAGCTAAAAATATTGGTTTTAATCTAATAATAAATTAAAAATGCAATTCCATCACGAAGTGTCTGTGGATAATATAAATCTATTTTATATATCTATTTCTATAGCCTCAATTGATCCGCCATCAATTAAACCACATTCGTCGTTTAGTGCACCTAGTTACCTTACTAGAGGTGCCGGATTCAATTCCCAAGGGGCATCAATTTGAAAAAAAGGAATAACCCGCAAAGCCATTACTTTTAGAGGCTTGTCTGCAGGTAGGATAGTAAGGATAGGGAAGGTTAATGTGAACAATACATTATACCCACCAAGTCCAATTAAAAATACATCTTTCTTAAATTTATTTTGCACTTGTCGGGAATCGAATCCGTGACGCCAGTTTCGCAGTCGAGCGTCTATTCAACTACGTCACGCGGTCTGTGCGTGATATAACTGACATTTCTCTATCATATTTATTTTAATATAATATTCCCTGGACTGGTACCTGAAACGCAAGTTTAATCACCTTTCCTTCATGTAAGTAACGATTGTGCCAATACTATGCAGTATCTTATGCATTATTAGGTGCGGATGAGAGTTAGAAGAAGAAGGTAAAAAAGGCAATTAAATATTCAAAATACGGTTGAAGTAAGAGAAAAGCCTATAAAGTATCTTGAAAACAACATATAAAGAACGACTTAAAATGTGTTATTTTATAGAATTCTCTCTTTTATGAGTTTGTCAATACTTTCGAAACATCCAGTTTTCTTAGGAAATGTTCAATTCTGTTTACTAAAAATACATTTATGAGGCAATATTTACATGTACTTACGTATTACGTATACGTATTTCACCACAAAAACAAGCTTAAAGCATGTATAAAAATAAAATATATTTCGTTGCTTCTTTTGATATGAAAATATCGTATCCCTTTTCACATCTAGTGTTTTGAATATAATATTTGTTTTGAGATTCCAATTTATAAGTATAACGTCTTTATCAGAAATATAAAATTTCCTCGTTTCGTTTTAAAGTATTTCCTTTACAACTTTTAAAATAATGGTCCTGAAGGTGTGTATTTAACTGTCAATAAAATAAATGCAACCGGACTTGATTAAGTTAAGAAACGGAAGTGATTGTGAATATTAAATACAGAAACGAAAAAAATAAAAAAGATAATCTGCAGATAAGAAAGATAACGCTTCTGAATTTAGATTTTCTGTGACTTTCCCGAGGCTAAATTCAATTACATTTTTCCGCTGATAAATGAAAATTTAATCTAGCATACTTTGAACATTATGTACCAGGCAAATGGAGTTTATATTTTTCTGAAGTTTTATTTTATTTAAAACGATACGAATATATGTACATTTTATATGATTTATCTCTTACATGACCAAACCTTATTATTATTTAAACCAAATTTCGATCTTTAGTATCAATTTGTATATTTTTAAACGACAAATTTGGAAAGCCTCCATCTTAAAAGCTTATGTATTAGTTGTGTAGTAAATAAAAAAGGAGATATAAAAAATTACATCACAAATACAAAATAGTTTTTTTTGGAATTCATATTTCATTTAGCGGAAATCTAATCCTAAACTCCAGTTTCGTAATTGAGCATCTATCCAACTACTTCCCGGCATCTGTACTGTGATTTAAGTAGTAAAAAATACATAAATACTATATGTATGGTTGAACGAGCCAATCTGAAGTGGTTATTGCATTTGGCTAGCGAGTTAGAGGTCGCGAATTCGATTCCTAGGGCAGTAAAATAAATATAAGTGATTTTTCACTCCAATATTTATAAAGTGTTTCACTAGAGTTGTACCTTAAGCAAAGGACTGATCGTTTTGTCTTTGTACAATAATCGTTTAAGTAAACATTGCATTTATTTTATGCAGTGCCTTATTCACTATTGGGTGCGGATAAGGGCAAGTAGTAGTAGTCATTGAGCTAAGTAATATATTATAAAATTAACTGATTGAGTGAAGTCATGTGTAATTAAATCTGCTATTTAAATATATAAACACATACACATAACAAAAAAAATGTAGTGGATAACAGAGAGCTGATTAAGAATAAAACCGTTATAACCGAATATTTACCGATGTTCACAAATAAATTTACTAAATATCTTTATAAAATGTCAACTCTATTCATTCACCAAAATTTATTTCCACGAGGAAAACATGCGGTGAAATTTGCTTTTGAAACCAAATGAACATAGTATTAATATATTGTATGAAATAGATATAATCATGAAATGTGTGTGAAAGATTTATGCAACAATAGTAGCAGCACTTCGTATAGCGATACAAGCGGAGAAAAATATTTTGGTCGTGGCGAAATATCTCAATACATCTCCCACTTACAGCGCTTCAGTCATTTGTCACGTCCGGGTCTGGGTTTTTTCATGAAAACACTTTTCCCGCCAATGCTACTGGGCAGAGCGAGAATTCGGGAAAAACAACCGTGTCAAATATACAAGTCCAACTCGAATGGTACGGATAATTGTAACATTTCACGGCTAAACGCTTCCGTTTCTGTTGATTTTCCACTGGGAAAATATTTTCGCGGCGCCTTCTTTGAGTGCTCCTTATGGAGCACAAATCTGTTGCCATCAGCCGTGGGCAAATATCCGCCATCTGAAGTGGACTATTACGCTAATGAATAAATATTTTCACATATTTCCCGCATGAACAATGCGGGCTAAAATTTATGTCCGCGAAAAAACAGATGCGTGTAAAAATACTCTTCCCTGCCAGTGAAAACGATACATTTTGATTTTAATGCGACGTCGCCGTCGGTTTTTTGGAGTTTAATGGTAGCGGAGCTTATGTTCCGGCTGTAAATTGTTATGAATTAAAGCCATTCAATATGAAAAGTATTGGGAAAAAGAAAAATAAAGACCAAATTCGGGTTATTTATTGTCATAAGATACCCTTTTTATTGTATTGTAGGGTTACTTCGAAAAGTTTGTACGGATTTTTCTCATTTCAATATCTAAATGGAAACATTTTGTAACAGGTTACTTTAAAAGTGTTATTTTATAATTTGATTTGGAACGAAAAATGTAAACAATTATTTTTAAATAAGTGACTTTTATTTCACTATGTACCAACATTTATTGTTATATTATGAATTAAGATTGGAAACATATATATTTTTTTAAAACTTAATAAAATTATTTGGACAATTTTTCACCCAATCGTGCTTAAAGGTAGTGAATTTGGTCATAACGGTATTTTCAGAATATTAATAAAGAAAATAATTGTATTCTCAAGATTATTAATATTTAAAGCATTTACTTTGTGGTTGGTCATTTTTACTTATTTATTTTTTTACAAAAATGTTAATAATATTAGTATATAACCACTCACCGCGGTGTGTGGTTATATACAAATATTATTAACATTTTTGTAAAAAAATAAATAAGTAAAAATAATTGTATTTAGTTTAGGTGACAAGTCCAATGCTACTATTTTTTAGATGTAGTAATATAATACATTTAACAGAAATGACCTCCTTTACCCTTACCTCCTTCACCCTTACTTCCTTCACTAGCGTCATCACGTTGGTGAAGTACATTTCTTCTATACCGTTAAGAAAATAGAGGACAATTTGAGCATTATCAGTTGAGAACAGTTTAATCAGATCTTCAAGTATAGCTAGGGTGCTCAGAATTTCATACCGTTACTCGCGATTCAATCTGTACGACTTCGTTTAATTGAAACTAGTTATTTTGAAATAAGTTATTTTTAAAATGTATAAATATTTTGCTAACTTTTTTCAAATAATCTTACGTTTTTATAAACTAAATAAAAACGTTTTGTCTTATTTAGTTCCAAGGAAAATCATTCAAACACAATAACAATAAATATTCACAAATCATTTTAAAACCAACCGAAAATTATTACGTGCGTGTTTTATATTGTATAATATACATACGATATAAGATTATTTTAGAGAAATAAACAGTTATTTTCTCCATATTTCAAATGACTTGCAATCAAAATTTATTGGTGATTGGATCTGGCAGGTTTTAGAAATTCAAATACGCTTTCTTTACAAGGCTAAATCACAAAAAATATGCTTGTGAAATAAATAATGAGAAATTCTTGTACAAATTTTTAAAAGTATACATGAAATACAAAAATGGTGAAGGATCATTATACACGTATTCTTGTGTAGAAGGCCTAAGTATTTTGCTGGAAAACACGATTAGTGAAGAAACAAACGTATTTAAGAATAACGTGTGTGGTGTACTCTGTTGTCTCTAATTTCATAATGGTTCGTGTGTAGCTAGCAATTGTGTTTCCCATTAAACACGTTCACATAATATTTAACTTCCTCGCTACGTGTGTAAGTAGTAGAGTTTATAAGAAGACACTTTGCTTAATGAACGGAGAGAGCGCTCCACGCACAAGGAGGATATGAGGACTCTGTAATTTTGTATGTGGTCGTGATATACTCAAGATGAAACTTATCGCACTTTGAGAAATACAAATTACATCCGATGATATATGTAGTATACCTACCCACGTATGGAGCACATTGTTTATGTATTAAAAGTTTAAATATGATAAAGAATAACTTTTTTGAAAGAAATTTTGATTGATGTTCGCGGAACAGTACTCTGGTAAATTGCTCAAACCTTGAGACGAATATGAATTTTAGTAACATGACATTTTTGCGCAGAATTTGGTAAAATGTTTTTTTGACAATTTTCTGTTTCATAAATATATAATGTTTGAATTACCAATATTTCGAGAGTCCAAATTTTTATACACGTATAGTCGATTTCATTTTTTTTTTATTAAAAAGAGAAATATTAATGTTTTTATTATTTACACAAATATTTCAATTTCATACTGTTTCTGTGAGCCTAAGCGGTTCATTATTAGAAATAGGTATCAAATTGTGGTATAGTGGATTGGAACCGAGAAACTCTGACTTAAGAGTCCGCGATACTAACCAGGGGACCACAACCCAACACTTGATTTTGCACCATTTACATATTTATTTATTTCAAATTATTTTTATTTATATCTCAACATTGAAAGATGACATCTCCAAGCACGTAAAATAATTTTGCAAGAATCTTGCATATGTTTTTAGTACATTAAAACTTACTCATTGAACTATAGATGTCGCGGAAGAAGTAGCACATGGAATATTTTTATATTTGAAACAAAAATGTAGCTTTCAAATTTGAGTGGTGCGGTTGTTATGCATATCCATGAAGTTGTTATTTTTATCCAGAAAGGTAAATGCTACATGATCACTTAAATTGTTTTTCATCTGTTTTCGTTGTTGTTTTTCATTGTTGAGCTATCAATAAAAAACTTTGAATGTTGTAACATACAAAAATATTCGTTCATTCATAATGCGATAAATTGTAATTTATGTTTTTTTGCTCGTTTATACTTATGGTACGTGTAAGGGCTGGTTTTGGTTGAATCAAAGATATTGCTTCTTAAAAATATAGTACGTATTTACAAGCAATAAAAAAGTTTTTTTTTCACAGTAATCTGTTAAATTATTTAACGATAAAGTGCCTTTCTTGACACTTCCTTATTGTGTAAAACTTTTCATAGTTTCTTTTGAAAAAAATTGTAATTAATCAATCAAAATCAATAAGAATATTAAAATAATTCAAACGTATAATGTAATGATTAAGGAATGAAAAAAATAAGATCATTGAACCCTTATCTGCACCTAAATGGTGCATAGGGCACGCATCATATAAACGTAGTATTATCTTGATCGTTAACATATGAAGAAAAGGTAATCAGCCCTCCGCTTTAGGTACCAGTCCAGCGTAATACTGAATAAATATCAGAGTGAAAAAATCACTTTGATTTATTTGACCCCCCCTAGGAATCGAGTCCGGGACATTCAGAACGGTAGCCGAGTGTGTTGACCATTACACTATGGAGGCGGATATGTAAATGTTTTAATTGGAAAAAAATGTAAATATTTTATAAAAGTACATATGTTATATTACGACATATTGTATAAAATCGATTTTATTATATGAAGGCGGAAAAACGAACGAGAGGATTTTTCTGTCTATGACCAAGCTCAACTCGAATCCCCCGTCAAACTCTTATTCCATTTGGTGAAATCTACCGTATATTTATTCAGAAATAAGCATTCCTTCATTCGCTATACAACCCATTTTTTCAATACCAAACAATTCAGTTGAGTTTATTTTATTTGTATAAGTATCTTTAAATACTAGATACACGCCCGTCCTTTGTAAATTAAACTGATAGAATCGGTGGCGGAGTTAACACTCCAGATGCCCGGAGCGCAATTCAATTTTGAGGTTTTTCTCTATTTGCACACTACCCCTACATCCCTACAGTGTGCATTCTACACGCTCGTTATTCTGGCAGGCACTATACTCGTAGTCCAAAACTAGCCAATGGGGAAATAATTTTGAAAATTTGTGCGTTTTTGCTTGAATTTCTTACTCAATAATTACGTGAATTAATTTACTCACACCTAAAAATGAGATATATAACTTTTAAAATTAGAACACGATTAGCAGTTTTACATTTATTTTAGAGTTTATGTATTAATTTTAAATCAAATACAGATTTTTTGAGTCTACTAAGTTGTATTTTATTAACAAAAACAGATAAAAAAATAATGTTGTGACAATTGTTTTGCCTTGTTCGTTTGATAATGACGTTCGTTTGTCGTGAATGTCATTCGTTTGATAATGGACATTCGTTTGATAATGCCCTAACAAGGCGAAACAATTGTCACATTTTTTGTGTTTTTGTTGATAAAATACAACTTAGTAGACTCATAAAATCTGTGTTTAATTTAAAATTAATACATAAATTAAAATGGAGTTCTACAAATTAAACGACAAAACGATAAATATTTTACAGTTATTTGAACGTTTAGTACTTTTTCAAAAACCAATATAGAATAACAACCGCCTGGTATTTAATGTATTTATTATTAAAAGTTATTTGGAATAAATCAGTCAGAATCACAGAAGTAATCATCAGAGTGATGTGCTTTATAATTTTTCTGAATCGAAAAAAATATTTGGTATTACTTTGGTAACTTAATTAATTAAGCGATTTCATATTTTTACTCCCTTTTTCTGTTTTATGGAAACCTAGGAACTATGACTTGGAGTCTATGACAAAAGATAGAAAATCATGACCCGTTTAATTATTATTAATTGAATAAAACGGATACTTGGCCTTTATAATTTAATAATTTAGCTTTTGTTACTAATAGATTTGGTGATTTATCGACCTATCAATAATTTCGGCTCGAATAACAATGTCCAGTATCCATGTGGTGCTCTGCTTAAGCCAATTTATCTTGGTAACCGAGTCTACATGCATTCTCCTGAATCTTTATTCTTGTTTCGATACTCCTGGCAGTTTGCCATATGCAAACTAATTAATTTTTTCAATTTAGTTTTTAAACTTTGTTTTTGACAGGGTTCCGGTCTTTCGCCGATATTTTAAAGAACTCTCACTTTCACATTTTTGACATCTCAAAATAGATGAAGAAGAATACTGAAGTCTGGGCATTTACAAGGCTTACGATTTGTCATGTTTGAAACATTAAAAAATTCTTCCCATGATTGACAACAATACTACTCAATTTTTTGGATCACCTAGATATATTGATCAATCTCGTAATACAGTACGTGTGAGTTTACAACATCCAACTATGTTAGAATGAAGAAAGTTTTAACTAAGCACAAACTCTAATTTGTATGCGAGGTCCGAATCCTGGATTATATTCTGTATTTAGATACACTCAAAATGTAGTACTCTGTTTTCTGTTAAAACGCATCAGCATCGGCCTTGAGAATTTTACGCAGGATGTTATTTCATATTAAATTAGAAGAGGGATGATAAGTTTTTTTGAAATCATATTTGATCCTTAATTTTTTTATTTTTTTATTTTTGATAAATGAAGACTCAGAAGTGGAAAAAATACATTCAAGGTTTTTTGAAAAAATACGGGATACTATGATTTTTTTGGTTATTAATTCAATTGTGCGTATTTGGTGAGCTTTTAAATTTTTTATTTAATTTATTGGCAAAGCACCCAATTTTGGGTGATACCTGAGAAGCTTTTAAATTGAGCGTCAGTTAAAAAAAAAAAACTTTCAAAATAGGTACTTACGTTAAAGTTCTCACATCTACTCATATCACATTATTAATTTTAATTTTGTTTGTATTTAAATCATAATAATGCTGATTTTGAATGCTCTTTTAAACACTTAATTTATTCAAAGACTTTATAGAATTCTTTGATATCGCAAGACGACAAAGCAATTTTCATTATATTTTATCATCTACCGCCAGCCCCTTGGCAGTCGGGTGAACTGGGTGTATTGAATATTGTTACGACTAACCGAAGTACTGTTTAAAGATCTCTGTTAATTATGTCATACAACGAGTCTGCTAAAATACTTCACAATAATTGTCGAGAATATCAAAAACTTAATAATTATTTACTTTATATATGAAAAACTTAATAATTATTTACTTTCCATCGAAATACTTCGTTGTAAACAAAATTTACAAATTTAATATTTAGCCCGATCGATTGGCATAGGATGAAAGCCCTTGTGGTAATATTTTACGAAAATGTGGTATAAAAATTATCTTTTTAAATGAATAAAACATTGTATTGTACTGTGTTGTAAATTGTATTGATTTCACATGAATGATCATTTTTCTTTACTTTAATAATCGTTACTGGGTCATTTGTGTTAAAAAAAAACAATTTGGGACGTCAACTTCAACTGCAAAAATGGAGTAATTTTCTATTTCAAAAACAGTGTTTTAAGCATTAATATCAATTGGTTAGTACATTTTGTTACGGTGCATAACGTTTTGGCTTCCGAGAGATGTCCAATAAATATAAGCGATTTTCCACTCAATTATTACTAAGTGTTATCTCACTTAGCGCTGCAAGCATATAAAGATTAATTTGACTGTAGTAGGTACAGTCAAACACAATACCTTACACGCCATTGGGTGCGAGCAATGGCCAAAAAAGAAAGAAAAGAATATTAATCCGGTGTAAACTTTGTGAAATGTTAATATTAATACAAAACAAACCTTTCTTTTCCTTTCGAAATTGGTATTGTTTATAACAAATGTGGTGTGCTTTAAAAGTGTTTTAATTTCAATAAATAAAAGTGAAATGTTCTCAGTTATATGGTATGAATATAATATAATAAAATAACAACTTTGTGATTTTTTCCACATGAATTTTATTTGACCAGCAACCGGGTTTCATCGTAACCGACATCGTTAGACTGGTCTGACGATGTCGGTTACGACGAAATCCGGTTGCTGGTCAAATAAAATTCATGTGGAAAAAATTACATAGTATAGTACATTTATAATATAAAATGCAGTTCCATCAAGAAACGTTAGTACAAAACTTAAATGTAATGAATATAATAGACTGGTAATGTGACTGTTTTTCTTTAATTATTTATATTAAATAACCTTTTAAATATTTTTTTAATTATATTAAAATTTTTGACAACATCTCCAAAATAATAAAAAAAACGCTACGAAAGTTAAACACGTGTCAAAATGAAAGTAAAGCGAACGGCATGTTTTCGACAGGAATATAACTACGTATACATTTTTCATACTTCGGCTCATTTTATTTCAGATTTCAAGAAAGACACGTTGATATTTACCGTCAATTCGGGAAAAATATTTCTAAGAGTAAAATGGTGATACTTTGCTAAAAGAACATTACCGAAAAATACATGTTGAGTATATGCGAATATTTCGAAGGTTATTAAATATATGTAGAAGATAGCAGAAATAAATACAAATATGAATACTGTGAGGTTCAAACAAATTGTAGAAATGACATCTATATGACATTGTAAAGACCTAGTTGAATTTTTTGTCTTTGTTGTCCCATTCGACAGAGATTGTTTTGTGGCATTAATTAGACTTGGCTGTGATATTTTTTAATTTGATTTATTAAGGACTGTTTAATTTGATTCTAATTATTTGTAGTGCTCTTATAACAGCCACCTTTTGTATCAACTTTCTATCATTCTCTCCTTGAACTTCTCTCTCTTTTGCACACACTTTTCAAAAACACAAGAACATCAAGCTATGCAAGCATTTTTTGATCAATAAGCTAAACAATTTTGATTTATCAATAAGGCATTAAATTCGATATAAATATTAGTGAAAAATCGCTAGTATTTATTTCGATCCTGAGAATTAAATATGGGACCTCCAGCAAGGTAGCCAAACGCACCGAGCACTACACTACGGGGGCGGACAAAAAAAATATATATATTTACATGTTTATATATATATATATACATATATATATATGTATATATATATATATATATGTATGTATATATATATATATTATATATATATATATATATATATATATATATATATATATATATATATATATATATATATATATATATATATATATATATATATATATATATATATATATATATATATATATATATATATATATATATATATATATTCCAGTATATATAAGTATGCATAAATAAATACAAATATAATATTTAATACATGAATGCTATAATTATGAAAAACGTGAAATCACGTGGGTTAGTCCTCTAAATATATTATAGACAAATCGAATTGTCGTCGTTAATAATGATTTTACGATATAAGAGAATTGGGCAAGAATAATGAAATTGGAAAATGATTCAAGCGGGATTCACAATTCACAGACAAAGGGTGCCCTTGAAAATTAAGAGCTCTATTGAACTACGCACTGTAGTTGAGTAAGGTATCTCTCAGTTCAAGTGTAATTATATTTGAACATTAATATATACGAGTAGGTTTAATTGAAGACGGTATAGTGGATGAATAAGTATATTAGAGCACCAACCTTGTTATATGCGAAATTGTAAAGACGCCACAGTCCAGATCTTGAAAAGAGGCATCCAGGACTCACGATCAAAATGTAAGATTACTAACTTATTTTCATTTGCTCCCCATCTCTTATGTCGGAGATAACCTAGCCTGAGCGCAAAATTATTCCCATCATATTTGTGATGATTGATATCTTCGGACAACAAATTATATGAAATCGGGCGTGGTTTTATGATATCACGTGTACACGTATATTGAATATTTCGACTGATCCAAAGCAAAACCACTTATCTTACTCTTTGATCGGTGTTTGTAACGTTTTTTTTCCATTTAATGGGTTATTATAGCCCCTTCCTTAAAATTGGGCGCAAAACCTTTATTTGTCTTGCTTTTTATGTTCATATATATATATATATATATATATATATATATATATATATATATATATATATATATATATATATATATATATATATATATATATATATATATATATATATATATATATATATATATGTATATATATTTATATATATATAAATATGTATTTAAATATATTATATTTATATTTTGTCCGCCTCCGTAGTGTTAGGGTCAGCACCCTCAGCTACTGTTCTGGAGGTCCCGGGTTTGATTCACAGGGGGATATCAAATAAATATAAGTGATGTTTTCACCCTAATATTTACTCAATATTACCCTATTTGGCCTAATTGGTACCTGAAGCGGAGGGCTGATCACCTTTTCTTCATGTTTTAACGATCAATATAACACTGCGTTTATATGATGCAGTTCCTTATGCACCATCGGGATGAGGATAAGGGTTTAAAGATCATATTTGACTCATACCATAAACATGGTTAAATGCTCATAACCAGTCTAGGTCTTAACCTCTTTGGCGCCCTCGTACAAAGGTCAAAACTGTCGTCAAATTACATAAAGACGACTAAAAACATCTATGGTATAACTTTTTTGGGGTTTCAGGATTATAATTATTTTTCGACAGGGGAGATTCCCTTTTAATTTTTTTATTTGTACACCATGAGTGCTCTTGGTCTTAAAAGGCTTCGAACTTCTCAAAGCCGGTGCTGCTCATCAACATTTTACTTATTGATACTTTACAACAATTAATAAAGAAAGAAAATACATTATTTTGTGACATCTCAACAAAGATCATGAAGAATATGGAAGTCTTGGCATTTATAGGGCTTACGACCATCATAGGCTGGTTTAGGTGATCGTGTAACATTCCCAATTCTACCCATGATTGACAACCACGGTACTCAAATTCTTGGAACTTCTATAAATATATTCTTCAAATTCGAAACAAAGTGCTTGAAATTCAGTAGAATCTTCTATGGTGTGATGAAAAGAGCTTTATTTGAGGAGATTTTTTTCATTTGTATGTGATCTTCGAATCCTGGATTATAATAAAGAATATAAAAAAATTGGAGACAATTCTGATTTGTGTATTGAAACACACAATATGTTGTAAAGAAAGATAATGCCAAAAGAGTCAACTTCATTAGTTTAGTATTATTTTTCGTTACCGTTTAGATTCTTCGTGACTTTACGACATAATATTTTACAAAGCAATCTAGATGTTTTAACAAGGTAGGCATTTCGTTAAGGTAGTATGTATTTGTAGAAGCTACCCTGCAGACAGCCGATAAATATGTGTATAAAAGGGTAAGCGTGCTGGAGTTATATGAGCTGGTATTTATGGAGAGAAGAACCACTTTGAATAACCCCTCGCCTGGGGAACAAAGTTCATTAAAATGCTCTCGAGAAATTTTCGTATAAAAAACGTTAATTCGACGCCTAGGAGGATTATTGCCGTCACTATCTTTTGTAGAATTTTAAAACGTCTATGACGACAGAATTTTTTATTACAGACTACGTTGTGTAAAAGTTTTTCAAATTCAAAAATTATAATAAAAATAGGTAAACTCATATACATATATAATCCACCTTCAAAGTGAAGTGGTTAGCACATTTGGCTACCATGCTGTAGGTTCCAGGTTCGATATCTTTCACTCTAATATTTATTCATTATTACCCTGGAAGCACAAAACTGATCATCTTGCTTTCTTATAATAAACGATCAAAATGAACACTACATACTTTGCACAGTGCTCTATACACCATTGGATATGGATAAGGGTAAGTAGAAGTGGTAAATGTTAAAAAATAGAAGCTGGTAGAAGTATTTTACGGTTTGACGTTTTACAGTTATTTTTTAACGTTCTTATCTTTTTATATGAGCTTTTATAATAAGCACGGTGTAGGTAAATAAATCGTTGAGTTAACGACATCATATTTTAAATTTATTAAAAAACCTTACATGGGATGATATATTTAAATGGCTTTTATTTTAAAAGATAGAGCATGATTACAAACAAATGAAGTATAAAATTAAAACGATTGAACCACTTCCAAATACCTACGTAGATATACATACTTTGAAGGTGTAATATAATGTTTTTTTTTTGTAGTGATACGTGCTAAACTATTTAATTATTTAAAATTATTTTATGTTTAAAATTATTTTGAAATTGTAATTTTTAACATTTTTGATGAGTAATAAAACTTAAATATATAATTATTTGTTTTTTAATTGTACTCGTATAATTTTTTTTTTTTTTTTTTTTTTTTTTTTTTTTTTTTTGACATCTCATCAAAGATGAAGAAGAATATGGAAGTCTGGGCATTTACGGGGCTTACGACCGTCATAGGCTGGTTTGAGTGATCACTTTACACACGTGTAACATTCACCAATTCTACCCATTATTGACAACCACACTACTCAAATTCTTGGAAGTTCTATATATATGAACCAATTTAGAAACCTTGTTCATGAATCACTAAAACTTCACTAGAGACATCTATTGGTGAGATGTAAAGAAGCTTTTTATTAAGCAGAAACTCTTATATTAGTATGTGAGATCCGAATCCCGGATTATAATCACACACATGAGAAACGCCAGAAAATACCATTTTCATTTTTATTATTAAGCTTATAATTTGACCAGATAATTTATTTACAACATTTTGAGTGTGTCCAAATACTTGTTCACAAAAATCTGGATTATCTCCAATTACAGGGGTTATTTTCATATTATTTTTTGACATCTCATCAATGATGAAGAAGAATATGGAAGTCTGGGCATTTACGGGGCTTACGACCGTCATAGGCTGGTTTGAGTGATCACTTTACACACGTGTAACATTCACCAATTCTACCCATTATTGACAACCACACTACTCAAATCATTATTTACATCTCACCAATAGATGTCTCTAGTGAAGTTTTAGTGATTCATGAACAAGGTTTCTAAATTGGTTCATATATATAGAACTTCCAAGAATTTGAGTAGTGTGGTTGTCAATAATGGGTAGAATTGGTGAATGTTACACGTGTGTAAAGTGATCACTCAAACCAGCCTATGACGGTCGTAAGCCCCGTAAATGCCCAGACTTCCATATTCTTCTTCATCTTTGATGAGATGTCAAAAAATAATATGAAAATAACCCCTGTAATTGGAGATAATCCAGATTTTGTGAACAAGTATTTGGACACACTCAAAATGTTGTACTCGTATAATATTATTGATATTTATGATTTTATAATAGGTTTTTGAAGACTTAAAAGCGAGGAATTCATCATCTCTCAACGAAGACTATTCAAATGCCGAATAGGACTGGTCTTAAGTCTACATACACTTCACAAAAATTAATTCTTGAATCAAGAAATATTAATTTTCAGTTGGTCTGGGTATTCGCGATGTATTTTTCACATAAAACTTCTATTTATTTACTATCTATCCTACCTGCAAAACAAAAATAGTGAAACCTGTGAATTTATTTTAATAATTATTGGAACATTAAACAACATACAACATAAAACATAAAACATAACTTATTATTTTAATTTTAGATAAAAACCACCAAGCTTTGATTTCGATATATCATATTTTTGGTGATCGGATATTTTTGACCAGGAGTGTATTTGTGTATTAAATCACAGACAGAGATGAGTGGATTAACTTTTTATGTTGAAACTTTTTACAGTCATTGCTGCAGATTTATGAAGTCCATCCAACATAATACTTAGTTACGACGATCTTTATGTCGACTGCTCAATAAATACTGGTGGTGATAAGACGGTTGGGGGTATACGGTATATTATATCTACTCTCAGATTATTATTATATATCAGTAATGCCTTCGACCCTAAGCTCCTTCACTAACGTTATTTGTATTCCTTCAAATATATTCTTCTTCTTTATCAAAGAATCAGAAGCGATTTTATATTTCATAACATACAATATTATTTATTGATTGGCATTCACTTTGCGAATTAATATTATGATTAAAAGGCAAAAAATATTACTTTTCAAGACCACTTTTTAGTTAATTATTGTAAACACGGCAGATTCTAAAACCACAGTTTGTGTTTTCACTTGTTGATGAGAGCAATCATATAAAACTTGTTAAATTTATATTAATAAACTTTAAAATAGTTCTATACAAATGCCAGCACATGCAACTCACACGAGATTTTACAAGAACGGATATGCACCCTAATGTGCCAATAGCCAACGCTGTCATTTACCGTTTAATTAATTGCCCTTCATTCGTTTCCTTCCTTGAAATCACCTATCTCAAATCAATTTATTTTGGTCCAATATCAATAACTATGCCTTAGTAATAATAATAAAGGTTAACTTCGAAAGCGTCACTACAGGGGTGGTTTACAATTTTAAATTTACGTTTATTACGTTGTAACAGTTTTACATGTTTACAATTAGATGTTTACGAACGTATTTTTAAATAGCTACATAATGCATTAAATGCCTATGGGTAAATATGAAATAGAAAATCTAGATTTAATCTGATAACTCTTGATAGGAGATCTGGAAAAGGCGAATCTTGAGTTTAGATCGGAACTCAGCAGAGTTCTGGATAGATCTTAGATTAAGCGGTAAGTTATTCCACGTCGCGGAACCTGCAATAGGGAAGTCCCTATCACCGAAATTTGTATTGGGATAGCGTTTGGATTGAAGGGTTGCCGTTGATTATCCCAGGATAACAGAGCTCTGAGATACATATATACCAGTGTCATTAAGTGAATTGACCTTAACACTGTCCAGTAAAGACTTTACGTAGATTACGATCAGGTTGACTTTGCTGCAATACTGCGAAGTACCTTATGTACTATTGGGTAATATATCGGTAGCATATACTATAAAGGCGGTTTAGTTATGTTTGATTATATCTATATTAGTATTAGAAAATTTAATTGTGTGGTAGGTTGAGTATGAGTTGAGATAAGCGGAGTAGCGAATAGGATTAATTCGAAGATAAGATCTATTCAAACTCAAATTAGGTATGTAGATTGGGATACGCGTTTCAGGAAACTACGTCCCGCGATAGGGTTTGGAAATTTCAGGCCCGTTTCACAATATCATTGAAAATAGTAGAGCACAACTAATGGTCGGTTAACTGCTGTGAAATGCGTTAATTAAGGAGGTTGCGCGAAAGCTGTTAATTTATCGTGTGCGAAATAAGGGGTTTAGGAAAGAAATCCTTGTCGGAAAAGGGTTACGCTGAAATCGGTTTAAGGACCCTTTTGATGTAAATATCGTGAATATGTTAATTAATATTTATATAAATCCTTTCCCTTTGTCTCATTTTCTGTATTACAAACGGTTTATGAATGTTTACATATGGAATGGCGAATCTTTTTTGTTGGAAATGTACATAATTTGGTAGAAATACTTAACTACAAACTTATTCAACTTTAAGTTTTGTACTGATATCAGTTCAATAAATATTTCTTGGTGGAACCACATTTCATATAATAAAATAACAACTGTGTATTTTTTTTTCGAAATGGCCAAAAATTTATGAGTTTTATTTTAAATTAATTTACAGCCCAAGCTCAAAATTTGACAATAAATAATAAATGTACTATGTAAAAAATGCCAATAATATTCCACTCTTTTAATTTGATATTAAAAAAACATATATTTAAAAAGAGTTATTTTTATATCAATGCCTTTTTATGAATCAAGTTGTTTGTTAGTTTTATTTTTATGCAGTGTATCAAGTTTTAAGAGTACTTTTACATTTCGAATCCAAACAATAACTTTGTTAAAACATCACTCTAGTTTTGTGCATTCCAGAGCTGAGAGAAGAAAGTGCAACGTCGTACAATTGAGCAAGTAAAATAATTTATGAAAGACGATAAAGTCTCTAAAAGCATATTCTAGGATGCATTAAAGTCAGAACATAAATAAAAGCCTCGGCAATCTATTGCATCTGTCCACCCCTACGGAAACTCGGTTTTCTCATAAAATAAATTGTGGTATGAAATTTTAAATTAAGTATTATTATCCCCGTTATTTTAATAAATGGATGCGGTGTTAGGTAGGAACTCGGAGCTGCGTTATGAATAGCGATGCGAAGTACAAAATATGCCAAGATATATCCCACAAACCGTCGGGCGACGTGCTGACTGACTGTCTTTCAGCGAGTTCATGAGTTTCCATATATCTAAGGAATCGAGCCACTTTCATTTGTCTTGTACGCTGAGAAACCCAAATAACCCACACAAAGACATAAAGAGTATCTAGAAACCTAAGTGTACAAGTAAATTATTACTCAAACGTGTTATTCCTTCTCACACATGCACACAAACACACGTAAACAACAATTATATAAGGACACGTGAATGGGGTTACTGTTAAGCGTCTTAGTTAAAAGTTTATATGTACATATTATGGGAGAGATAGGGTGAGATCCGTATATAAAGTAGGCGATGTCAAGCATCAAATACATAACCCTTATCTCGTGTGATGTTTTATGTTAGTATAATACTGCACGTTTAAGTGCTTTTGAAAGGCATTTTGGTTATCAATGCACAATACAACAATAAGACCGGTGATGATCATTCAGATGTACCGTTCAAATTTAACAATGGCGTTCCTTTATCATGATTTTAAGAACAAATTTTATAATGTTGTATTTCTATCATAATAATTTAATAATATTCCAATAAAGATTTGCGAATAAAGACTCTACAGAAGTAGAATCTCTTTTTTAATTATCCATTTTCATTCTCATCTACATTGCGATTTTTGGATTAAGTGTTCTACAACTTACAAAAGAACAATTGAAAAAAATATTACAGTTTTCTTCTAGTTTTTGAATAAGAAAAACGAAGTGATTCAAGCTTTTAATAAAAAAATGTAAACGGCATGAAAATATTTTAAGAGTGTCTGGATCTTATGTTAATGAAGGTATTTGAAAAAGTAAATACCGTAGTGAATTTGGGATACTTTTGTGATATTATTTGATATTTTGCCAGGAAATATACAAAGTGAGCGTCCTTTGAATACAAAAGAGGAAAAATATGGAAAAGGGTTCGTGTACTTTGACTTATATACTCTTTATATGATTTTATTGAACGAAAAATGTTCAAAGCCTTTTCGTGTACTACATTATGTATAAAATAACACGAACATAAACATACATATATTGTTATCTCATCCTTTTAAAATGGCTTATTATATGGAAGATCCCATATCATTATCTCGCTTCTATTGGTATCCGAAACAGAACATTGTACTTCATACTCAATCAAATATGTTGTGTCTCGAGTTCAAAGAGAAACAAAAAAATAAATTGAAAAAATTTCTATCTAAGTGGGTCTTTACATTTATTTTATTTTCTTATTTTTAAAAATAAGTTGTATCATGGATTTACTTGGATAAAAAACAAATCATAAAAGAAAAGAAAATTCAATAATAATGCTCATATGGTGATATTTTTCAAAGCGTGAAAGATCTAGCAATCACTCTTGCGCTTCAGGGATCACTCTAGGGTAATATAATTAAAATAAAAATTAGAGTGTAAAATCACTACAATTTATTTTCACCCCCCCTGGGAATCGAGCTCGGGTCCTCCAGTACGGTAGATAAACATAGAGTGATCTCCTTACCTTCGTGTAAGTAACGATCAAGATAACACTGAGTCAATACGACGCTGTGCTTTTGCACCATTGGATGCGAAAAAGAGTAAGAAGAAGAAGAAAAAGAAGAAGAAGAAGAAGAAGATAGGTCTAGTAGATGTATTGTAAACAAAACATATGATAATATGTATCCTTATGCTAAGTATCAAATGGCCCCTCAAAAATATTCCACTCTATATACCCGAGAATCTGGAGTGACTGATTGCCTTTCTTTCATATAATTAACGATCAAGTTAATGCTAGATGGGGACAGCACCAAAGCTTTAAGCATAGCACTAAGCCCTTTTCATATGCCTGTTTTCAGCTAGGAATAAAACGCAAAAAAATACATCGCAACACTCAAATAAATAAAAAAAAATATATTTCTTTAATTTATTTTATATTTGAAGGAAATTTCAGTTCATTAAATATTTTTTATATTCTCATCGCTAGATTCATAATCCAACTACTCCATTGTGCTCGCTGCGATCAGTTCAATGTTTTCAATGTTTTTCCATGTCTTTTTTTCCGATTTTTGTCGTGTAGCCAAGATTCTTTTTGAAATTAAATTTAATGTTCTAGTATAAATTTAGGTTTATATTTTTTGAAAATAAATTTAAAGTTCTCGTTAAAATGTAGGGTTTGGATTGTGTTGGTAATTTTTCAATATTTCAACATAGAAGAGAACTTCATTAATCGCGATCTTGATCACTATGGCTTTGTTTGTATCTATAATATGTCCGGAAGTGAGTTTTTGCTGACAAAACTGTATCTGGGGAAGTGAGTTTTTTTTGCAATCTAAAAAAAAAATCTAAAAATTTTATGTCACAGTCGATGCTTTAAAAAATAAATATTTATACCAGTAAACATGATTTAAATCAAAATTATTGAAACATAGATAAATCATGATTTAAAGTTTTGATGTAAATCATGTTTTGTATCGGCCGTACATGTACGGCCATACTCCTTTATAAACGATTGGTTTCAAAATACATTAGAAAAAAATATTCCCTCAAAGTTATATATACGAGTACATATATGAAATCTTTCCTCTGGATATCAAAGGAACAGTAGCTACAATAAGTGCATGAAAGTGTGTCCAATAAATCATACCGAAGTGAACTTGCAACCTGCTCCTTACTACGATAAATTTATTTTAGCAAGGAACGTATTCCATCATAACGTACAAAAACAAACACATATGAACAGACTTATATGTAGAGGTTGTATTAAATCTCATGATGAAATACCGTACCTTGCATTTTCTGACAATATTAATACAGGCAGCTTTGAATGCACGAAACGTTTTATACTGCATCAATTTAAAGTTGTGAGAATTTTAACCGAAAACAAAAATTATCCCTTTTTAAAAGCGCATTAAATAAAAATGTACTTCATTACTTGAATAGTCAATCGTCAATTCGTCTTTAATAACAATTTCAGCATAAAACGCGTCGTTGTCACGAGTCATTCAAAATAATAAAATAAATGATACAAACAAAGTAGTTATTTTGATATAAGAAGATAATATTTATTCACACAAAAAAGTATTGGAATCAATATAAAAATGAATAATAATTGGACATGATAAATAAGAAATAAAAAATCGACAGTAAATATTTCTAACCAAGATATCCAGATTATTTTTTATATCACGTCACAAGCAAACATTAGAAATAAATATGAAATAAAATTTTTACTGAATCATTATCAAGTTGTGTTGACAATATAAAATAATTTTGTATTATTGTAAATATTTTCTAAAACTACAATGCTTATTATTTATTGAGAATTTTTATTGAGTTTAATAGAATAACATAAAAGGGCTTTTAAATTAATATTGATGTGATGTTTTTGTTTCAGGTGCCAACACTGTGAGACGACAAAAACTGGTTTCCATTTGCAAATAAAGTAAAACGTGTACAAAATTTAATGTTCCTGTGAATGGTATTAAGTTTGAGATGAAAACATGAAACAATTTAAACTAATGTGAGATAAAGTAATAAAACAGTTTTAGTTCGTGAAGAAAAATGACTTAGAGAAAAACTTTCCAAGATTGGATGAAACCGCTCCGATTTAAGAAGATAGGGGAATGATTTTCATCAATTACGTGAAGATAAAGAGGATCATTTAAAAGATATAATGGGGTCCTCGATTGACCCGAACCTTCTCGTGGCGAGTATCATAAGGCTTTTATTGGGTAAGTGTTTTAATATTATTACCCTTAAATTTTTAAACAAATGTAGAAGCCTTAACCATTAGACGTAAATTGAATAATAAAATTACGATGCAGATGAGAAGGCGGAACTTGAAACTGACACATTTACAATTTAATGCATAATCTTCAAACGAAATGAAGAAAATACATTTATATATTGTTGATTAATTCACTCAATTTTTTAACGGACCATAATTACTTTATACTTATATTACTTCATGTGAAAAATAATGTCATAAAAAATATTTCAGTATCTTATTCGGTATATATTTTTTCTAGGTCTGTTTATTAAAATGAAAAATCTTAAATTTGAAATTAGTATGATCCGTGTTATCAAGTAAAGTATTTAGAAAAAAATCGACTTTGGTATTATCAAAATATAAGAAAGTAATTTTTTTCATAAACAGTAAATTATTGAGCACAATATTTGAATATTCGTTGAAAAATTATTTTGGAAAATTTATTTGTGAAGCATTTGGAGTTTCAATTTAATATTAGTTATTGTCAAATGGATTTTTGTAATAAAAAACATTTCTAATTTTTTTTAAGGTGAGCTGTGTGTGTAACTCTAATATTGAGTACTAGCCAATGTTTATATAAATAGGAATAAACTTAAGGTAGGTGCGTAGCTAAGATTGTTAGAAGAGATTAAATATGCTAAAAGATGTTACATTATGTATATTAAACAAAATTTTAATGAACTTGTGTTAAACTTTGAAACTCCGTCAGCAGATACAAATCGGAGTTGATTAAAATCAATAAAATTAACCCTCTTCATCGAATCTCGGTAACTCCCGGTCCATCGTTCACGGAGCGAAAGTATTTATTTAAAACATTATTCGTGATTACTTTCTACTGACGAAATGTAATCTTTGGATTAGGTAAGTGCCACCAATCAATCGCATTCAGATCAAATTAATCTTCAATCTCATATAGAACTCTTTGATTCCGCACACTTTCAAACAACTACGAAACTGTGATTCAATTAAGAAGCGGATTCGTGTTTCAAAAGGCTTAGAGAATTTTCAATAGGGGTAGTTATTAGTTGTTTCGTCAATTCAATAGGAAGTGGGCTGGCGGGAGGGTCGGTATAAAGAAGAAACCCTATTGCTTTTTGAGATTTTAGCTGGGAAAGACGCATTGCCCTTTCGGATGATAAATAAAAGAATATTTTTCCTCTACGTCACCGAAGATTTATTGGGTAATTGCATAAAGTCATTTCCTCTTTTTGAAGGTGGTGGTGTGGGTGGTTTTCAAGGAGCTTTTTGTGTTTTTTACGTGTGGGGTTTCCTTATTCGGTGACAGTATTATGTATCAGTTAAACATCACATACGTATAAGATAAGGCGATTTTTGTGTATGATTTTACAATGACTATGATGATAAAATGGAGGAAAAAATAAGACAATAATAATAAATATTGTTTTGCACACAAGTTTTAGTTTCATACAGTATTGGAATCAAGTTCACAATATTGCTACATTTAATATATCATGTGACATTAACATGTGATGGTTTAATTTTTTTGGTTAGAATTACAAGCAATGGCGATGTAAAGTATGTAGGTACCTTAAACTAGTGTAAAGATCGTCAACTGTAATACGATAATTACATCACACGCACAAATGTCACGCGTTCAAATGTACTATACAAACCTCGATTCAAATGGAATGATTCCGCAGTTGCCCAAATTCTAAATACGATAATAATCATAATAAATGGCTGAAATTGTATACTCGAATACTTAAAAATATGTGAATATAAAATTATTAAGGGTGATTTTGCAGGAATGCGTGCTTTATTACCAATTCCGTACTCGTACCGCTACCTAAATCTAAAGCAGAATGGTAAAATATTTTGACGAAATCAAGACTTTTAATTTATGATGTAAATATCAAGGCGCATGAAAATTTATGGGAATTTTTATTTGATCAATCATTTTTTTCTTTATGATTCAAAGAATCGTTTCGAGCTGAAAATTTAAATCCGAGCGAAATACGACCATAATTTGAGCCTGGTTAAAAAAGCTCTTTGCTTCTGGCAAGTATCCAATTATGTCGGTCGTGAAACTGTTTTTTACTCTTGATTAATCTCAACAATAGTTTTTGCATTAGCAGCAAGACCATAAGTACCAAACTTCAACAGAATAATGAAATGTTTTTGTAACCATAATGGTAAGTCTTTCATTATTTTGCACATTCACCCTATACAGAAATTTAAAAGTTATTTAGGCTTACATTTTAATATGTTGTAGTAAGAACCCAGCACTTAGTTACTCTAAGATATGTATGACTAGTCAGTTTCAGGAGAGACGATACATCAGTCAAACTTAAAAACTCAAATAAATGATATCAGTGATCAATAAGTCAGATCAGAACATCACATATTTTGTGTCGGTGACGTACTCAAGAAATTACAAAAAAGATGATATTTTTGTAGCTATATACAAATACGTAAATGCAAAGAAAATTTCAAGGGTCGTATACAGCTAGTTAATACAAATCAAAAAGTGTTTCTGAACGCTGCCCTAATTGGACTTTGACTGCCTTATTTCAATCGGACCCGTGATTGACTGGACAAATATCGAAATATCTTTCTGTCTCTGACTTTAACTGTGATTTTAATCACTCCAAGGATTGACTAGTTAAACCTGAAAGTACCTGGCTCTTACTATGACATATCTAAATTTGTATATTTGTGTGTATATACAGTATGTATGTAGTATGTATACTTACTGATAATACAAATCTTTAGTAGTTAAGTAGGTAATATGTCTTTTACCCGTATTCCGTAACATATTTGTCATATTTAAGTATTCTTGCCTTGTTATAATCTCAGTATTGCTGGATTTCGCTGGTTATTTAAATCATCTGACCATTGTTTTGGTAAGATGTTTTAAACTTAGGATATATCATAATGTTCTACTCAATTGAAAAATATAATTTAAAATAGTCTCAATACTTTTTTTTTAACTTCATGTTATTTCTTAACATTTTTAATTTAGCAAAATATTACTTATTATTAGGCTTTAATGGTAGAATAAAATTTTCCTACCATTTTTGATAAAACTCGTAGGATATTTTAATCATCATTTTGTTTTATGATATATAATTAAATTCCGTTCCCTAATTCAAAACCCAGGATTGCCACATATCTCTACCTGACGAATAATAGCAAAAAACGATGCTTTGATCAATTTAGCCCACAGAAAAACTCGGTCATTTCAATTAAGAAATCCCATTTCCTTTACCCTCGTTAAAGCATAATATTGCTCGGCCGGGTCGAAGAGATCACAAGTAGAAAGTAGCAATTTTAAGTCAAGCACATTAATATAAGTGAAATATTCAACTGGTAAAAAATGTACTTTTCTAATTAAATTCCAGTGGTGTATACGACACCGTATCAGATCGAAATGGTATTAATTTATGAAAGAAAAGAAATATTTATATTGAAAAAGACAAAAAAAGACGAACTAAATAGATTTTAAGGATTGGAGATGGTAATACTAAACCAATGACCGCACAAGAAAATGCAAAATTGAAACAATAAATAATTTTCTCTTTTTCAGACGAAATCCTCTTATAATGGTTGTTTTTCTTTCCGGTGCGGTTGGGGGAAAATACATTTGCGTTGCTTTACGATAAAGGTAAAGCTTAAAATCCCACGAAATGACAGGAGAACTGTAAAATGCCCCCGGATCTGTTCTCCAACAATGACTACCTTAATAATATAAGGTATTCGACCGTTTTCAATTATGACTTTTTCGTAAGCCAAATTAAAAATCAAAACTTATTAATTATCTTTGTAATTAACTTTGAAATATTTTGTGGTTTAAGATTAATTTTCGTATTAAATTTCTTGTGGAGGGCTTCATTAAGGGTAAAGAAAAATGCGTACAGTGGATAGGGTAAAAAAGCTTTGAACTGTAATTGAATTAATTTAAAACTGATTTAAAATCGCATTAAAAAACTTTGAATAATGAATAATATAATATCGTTTAAATTAATGTTCTACTGACGTTTTGGCTACATTCATAGGTCCTACTCGGAGTACATATTTGTGCACAAAAAATGTTTTAAATGTCTGAAAAGCTTTTAATTTTGAAATATTTATAATCATCTGTAATTGATAAAAAAAATCAACCTGATATAAAAAATACTGTGTTGAAGATATACCTAGTCGTATATGAATAACGTTTTTTTTAATATTTCTCTCTCCATCAAGTAATGTATATACACATGTATATGAATAACTTTTTTCTTTTTTGAAACTTACAGTAGAAATAAAATATTAACCATACATATAAAAGCTGCAAAATCATAATGAAAAGTGTTTACTGAAAAAGGGAAAACGAAGACAATAGTTAACGAAATTGTAATGAACGATGTTAGGCAGGAGATACACGGACAGATTGGAGCTGTCGCGCTCAAAAGCATTCTTTAGTTTAAAAAAAAAACATTTTCCTCAAGAGCTGAATGGAATTCTTATATTGAATCTTCAGAATTATCCCCAAAAACTCCAAGCCATCCATATCTGTTTTCCACTACAGCGTTTCTGTAAGGGTGAAAAGAGCGTCAGATATGTAAATAGTATACTTTTTCACAACATTTTGAGTGTGTCCAAATTCTTGCTAATAAATCAGGGTTTTCTCCACTTACATTTGACACTTAGCTATTTTTACATTTTGACATCTCAACATAGATGAAAATCAAAGGTCTCTGCTTAATAAAAGCTTTCTCAATCCAAAACCAATGGCTGTTGTGAAGTCATATTTACTGTGTCATGAATTTGAACAAAAAAATCTAGGAGTTTGGTTTGATTTTATTTAAGTACTGTCGTTGTCAGTCATGGGGTTAATGGTGAATGTTGCGTGTGTGTAAAGTGATCACTCTACCACCCTATAACAGGTCATAAGCTATTTAAATATTTTTATATTATTTTTCATATATGTTAAGATTTCAACATGTAATATACTTTCTACTCCCAAACAACTGTTCAAGAAGTTAAGATAAAAAATAAGATAAAATGTGCAACATAACCACTTCTTATGACACTGGCGAGGCAAGATGTGCAAATGTAACTAATGTTCATCTTTCATTTAATTTTGTTTCCTTATTTATTTTTTCACGTTTATTGCATGCGGAGTTGCAGCTGAATGATAGATGTGAATCCCTTTGAAAAATGTAGATTTTTAGCATTTACGGCCACTCTTTTATTTATTATCAAATTTCAACTCACCCATTATGCTATTCTATACTCTACATACATTTTTTAAATTCTAATCGTTTATGAAAGCATAACTCTTTTGAACGAATTGAAAAATAATATTCATTAAAAAATCCCGTTAATTTGTTAACTTTC
>NW_028281058.1:0-82500 GCF_059751285.1 Brachycentrus maculatus | reverse complement strand
CGATATATTTATACCCTCTTCTTCCAATTTTATTTTTAATGTTTTTGCTGATGCACTACGGTTTTCTAAGGCACTTTGAACAATTTTTCGATTAGTCCTCGGTGTTGTTTTTCTAATCCTACGACAGTTCTTTCGCTGATTGCTGGTGGCGGGTGACTGATTTTTTATTGATTTTGAAATTCTGTCCACTGTTTGACGAGAAACGTTTTCTTTTTTTGAAATTTATCTATTAGATAGTACTCCTAATTTCAGTAGCACTATAACACTAGACTTTTTTTCCTCGGAAATGTCTTTACTTTTTCCCATTTTGTCCTTTTCAAAAAAAACACTTGTGTTTACAAAAAAAAATTATACTTTATGAACTAAAATTAAAAATTTAGTTTTTTTCACAAGACACGATAACTATTTAACCTCTCTGAACAAAACAAAAACTAGAATTCAAGAAACTTAACTAATAAATGAGATAGGACTATTTTTTGAACTTTCAACTATTTGTCTACCTGTGCTAATTAGGGACCTTTCTCAGAAAAAGGGTTTGAAATTTTATAAAGGCTTAAATAATCCAGGTATATTTTACATATTATTGAAGGTAATATACATGATATTAGATGTCAATAGAAAACTTAAAGTATTTATGTAAAATAAATATAGTAATCCAAAAGATTGAAGAGTATTCAAAAAAATAATGGGTGGCCCTAATTCATTGAGTAGATACTGTACATAATAACATTTTTTTCATTTAGATCCTCAATGTCAATAGTAATATTATGTATTTTACGTCTAAATACTAATTTTGAAATTGTCTTAAAATATATTTAATAGCATTGCTTCTCGCTTAGTAATAGTTCGTTCCTCTAACGGAAAAACATTTTTCTTTTTGACCATCTGAATATTGTATCGCTATCAGGGTACATTTGTTTCCATTGAAGGGAAATGGTTTGCGTCTTTGATAGCAAAAAAATGGGAACACATTTTCCCAAAGTTTTGTAAGAGTTTTCATTGATTGCGGAGAGATGGCAGGTCTGTTGCGAAATGTTTGAATCATCCAGTAACTAATTTGCATCACAAACTTTTCATGACAATTAAAAATATTATAAAAAAACGAGAATATAAATATAAGTCAATATTTTACATTTCAAGTATTTTTTGTAATATTGGTAAACTATATTCTATGAAAAGTTAAAAAAAATGTATAAAACATTTTTTTTAAATGCACTCAAATATGTTAAAATAAATAAGAAAGAGTATTAAAATGCATTTTTATTTGATAAAATAAAAGGAATTATGTTATTTAGAAGCGTCTTTTCTTCTCATTTAATAAAATAAAAATAAAATGTTATACCACTATAAAATATCTTATGTCAGTCAGTTTTAGGCCAGTAAAATTAAAGGACAAAATTGACTCTTAAAGCTATACGCCTATTACAAAAAACCTATTATTGAGTATGATAAAGTTATTGAGTAAGTTAAAAACACATCGATTTTATCACCAAAAAAAACTATCCCTTTTTATTCGCACCATATCGCAAGTAGAGAGACCCTAATGCCGCTGATTCCCTATTTAAAAGGAAGCATGATTAATATCATGTAATAAAGAGAGCATGGAAACACTTGAACCCTTACCTTCTGCGAAGGTAATATTCTTCAATAATATTATGAATAAGTGAAGAATCCAACACAAAGTACTCTTATTTGGAATCTATTATACCAAAGCTGTAATTTACTATCAATATCATTGAATGTTAGATATTTGATTCACTAAATGTGTCAATATCGGTTTAAAACTAAAATGCTAATTTTGCGTTTAGAAACCTACAATATGTTAATAATAATAATAAAACCCTTATCCGCACCCCAATGGTGTATAGGGCACTGCGTCATATAAACGCAGTGTTATCTTGATCGTTTACACACGAAGGAAAGGTGATCAGCCCTCCGCTTCAGGTACCAGTCCAGGGTAATATTGAATAAATATTACAGTGAAAAAATCACTCATATTTATTTTACCCCCCCTGGGAATCGAACCCAGGTCCTCCAGAACGGTAGCCGAGCGTGCTGACCATTACACTACGGAGGCGGACAAGATGTTAGGCCCACCTTAACAAATTAATTAAAAAAGTAATATTAAAGGTGCCATGAGAAAATATAAAAATGATTCAAAAGTTAGTAATTAGAATCTGTTATGCCATAGCTATTATTTATTGTATGAATGTTTTTTTTAGATAATTGATAAATGTTTCAATATCAGTATAAAACTAGATTGCAAATTTGGCGTTATGAGACCTACAATATGTTAAGCAAGTATTAATAATGGCCACCTTAACAAAGAAATATAAAAGATGGCGATGACAAAATATAATAATGAGTCAAAAGTTACATATATAGAAGGATTCGGAAACGAGGGATTGCGATTGTAAAATTTGAAACGCCTTGGAAGTTTCGGAAGGTTTTCTGAGAAAAGTGGCGGTTAAGTTTATGGCCACTTTTCACAGCGACAACTAGTTTTATGTTACTGCAAACATAAAGAAGGTGTCGCCATTTCTCTCCGAGCATGTAAGTGTTGCCCTTACCAGGTATATTATATTTATGATGGTCTTAAATTCTACCAGAAAACAAGCGAAAACCTATTTTCCGGGTACTGATATTTTAACTAAAAAAATAAATTTGGTCGCCATTCCTTAGAAAATAAACTCTTAACAAAATTACGATATTCAACTTTCAAAATATAAATTTAATAATAATTAAAAAATATAAAATAACATAATGTAAATGTGAGTAAAAAAAATTAAAAATTATTTTGTACATGAAAATGCTTTTCAGACGTCACATTACGCTATATCAAATATCTTAGGTATTTTCTGGTTCATCCAAAATGTACGAGTCATTATCATTAAGGGACCTACCCACTGAGCAAAAATTTTTAACAATGCGATAATCCTCGTTTTTATATTATTTCGTTTGTATTGTATTTTAGTTTTTTTGAAAATATTAATGTATGACAAAATATTTCATTCGAATTTTTTTTTTGTATCTTTAGTAATCCTTTGATTGTGTTAATTTTTTGATAGTGAGGTTGTCATTATAAATGAAATATAAAGAGAAGTAAATTTTGTACTAAAAATAAAAAAATAAGTTAATATGAAATATGTTGCCAACCATGTTATTTTTTTAGTTATGATGTTCATTTACGTTAGATATATTAAAGAAAAATGGCTTTTACTGAATAAAAAATAAAGAAAAAAGCAAAGTCGTTTTCTTAACATCCGTAAGAATTGTAGATGAGATAGCGAACATATCGACATTGTCTTCCCTTGTGTTTTATTTTAAATCCTTAAATGGAAAATGGCGGAAAATCCAGCAGGTTCTTCGGATTTTCTTGAAATAAAAGAAAGTGATGACGACTTGGACGACCGTATAGGCAAGTACTTATGATTCGAAGAGGTTTTATTCCCTATGAATTGTTCAGATTGTTTGAGCATCGCACGAGAGTTTATGTCTTCTGCGAGATAAAATAAGGACTAGTTTTTAATCTGATACGACATAAATAACAGTATTGATAAGGATATTACAAGTTGATATTTTATATATATGATTGTATTGTATCACATTATTTCATGAAAAGCTATTTTTGAAAGTGAGATTGCTTTAAAATATTTTTATGTCCCAAAAATCAAAGATTTTCAGTTTTCGTGGCAAATGTATACAAATTTTATTCATAACTGAAATGTTAATATGATTTTTTATATCAAGGAATTTTTTTTTTGCAATTCACGTGAAATAAGCAAATCATATTAACAGGAACTAAATATGTAGTTATATTCTTGAAGAATAAAGTTATTCACCGATTGCTATGAAAATAAGAAAAAAACGTTGAATTTGAACGTGCCGTGATTTTATCTGTGAGAGGTAACAATATGTATTTTTAAAAAAAAAACAATTTTTTACCATAATGGTTGCTGTGTTGAATGTTCCTGCAACATTTGTAATAGTAAATATTAATTATGGTGGACACCGTGTTTTTAGACAGCTGTCGTCATTCAGTAGTATTTTTACAACAATGCAATTTTCTTTATTGCATTTGTTGTTTAAACGATTATCGATTGATAAGTACATATATCAAATTAAACATAAATGTGTAGTTTTCATTTTTTATTATTTTCCATTTCACTGAATTGGGCTTCAACGAGTGCCCTGGTACAAATAGTAGTTAAAAAAATAATAAAATGCATGTTGTTTTAAAAACATGAAAATTCATCCCATAATTGGAACAAAACTCGACACTTACTTTTACTAAAACGACAACTATACATTCATATGTATATATAAATATATTTATATTTATATATATATTTATATTTATATATATATATATATATATATATATATATATATATATATATATATATATATATATATATATATATTTATATATTTATATATATATAAATAAATATATATATATATATATATATATATATATATATATATATATATATATATATATATATATATATATATATATATATATATATATATATATATATATATATATATATATAAATAAATAAATATAATACTTTTCCTACAAAATCAGAGAAGTTAATTACTTTGCTTATTGTAACCTTCTTCTACCTTACATACCTATTATAGTTAATATCCTGCCTATGATAATAACATACATGCTTACCTGAAAACTTCAACAAAAACACTCCATCACAATATAATATGTGTAAATATCTAAAGTTCACCTTCGTATAATACAATATATATGTGGATAGGAATTTAGACAATAAATTCATAATGCCGGAAAATGTCAGTTTTGACATAAGTCATCTCGTATTGTAAACCTACTATTACATGTAAATCTAACATAAGTGACTTGATTTACTAATGTATTATAATGGCTATATTAGTGATATACGTGCAAAACATATTCAGATATCAAAATCAAATAATTTTTTACTAGATTGTGTTACGTTTCATGGTAAAAAAGTTGTTTTGTTGTTGTTGATATTTCATCAAAAGAGTCTCAAAAGTTTCATTAGGATTTCAGGTAAAATAAAGATTGAAAAAATGGGTGGAAAAAATCACTTGAAAATTGATAAAATTATATTATCGATTAGAATAAATGGTTAAATATACATTTTTATTATCAACATGGATTATCATGGTTTTTGAATGTTATTGATCTTGATTAGCATAATTTTATTTGTTTGAAAAAAAATAAACAATTGAATATAATATCTTGATGATTTTTATTTATAAATACGACTTGTTTCGAAAACTAACAGATTTTTTTAACTTCTGGTAAAAATTAAAACTAACGAACACAAAATATATAAAGGGGTATATATATAGGTTTATAAAGGGGGATTTTAAATAGGGAAGGGGGGGGGGTTTAGGAACAAGATTTTTTGTAAAAGGAAACATTGATAATAATGGTGACGTATTTTAAAACCGTATTTTATTAATTAACGTTTTATCTGAATTAATTTTTTTGTGTATTTCTAAATTTTATAAACTATTCATGACTTGACCTTTATTTGTAATAGAGTGTTTTAAGTGTACGAGAGTTAAATGAGTAGTTAGTTTCCATGATATGATTTGCAAAATCCGAAAAATACTTACTTGTTAGTCCACGGCAGTGTTCTCTTATTCTAATTTTTAGACTTTCGCAGTTTGACCAATATATTATTTAGTCTTTAGTATAGTCATCTGTATGTATTTATCATAAAGTTTGCACCTAACATCCATAGGGCGAATAATCCAGTGTTAAACTAGTTGAATAGAGGTGTCATAAATTTGTAAACGAAAATTTCATATCCATGAAAATAACAATAAAAAAACGAAACGATTTAAAAAAAAGGTGTACTAAAGCCAGCCAAATGCAAAATCGCGGGCCTTGGAAGGATCCTACTTCCATATTCTTTTTTATAAAAATGATAGATGCTTCATCTTAGTACCTATTTTATAAACAACAGTGTTATTTAACAACAGTGTGTTTAACATATTTTTAAAAACAACATTGTTATTCCATGAGGCAAAAATATTTTATCTTGTAAATAAACTGTACGATATTCTTACAATAATTGAGAGGAAAAACTCGATTCAATAAGGTTTTAATATAAAAGGAACAATATTCGTTTTCCGTTGATGTATATTTTATTTACATTAACTCACGAAAAAGGAGAAAGCTCACGTAAAAAGTTTTAAAGTATCTTGTGCCAATTTTACGCTTCGCGAATTCGATTTTGTTTGACACAGATTTAACGAGTAACACAGACGAAGGATTAACATTACATACGGTGAAAATAAGACCAGTGATTTCGTTATCCTGTGTCAACAAATTTATTGAAAATATAAATTTAACGTCCTCTTATTTTATTATTGAATACAAACAATATCCATACACCATTATATACACCATAATCACAGTAACTAATAAAAATCCTTTGTAATGTTTCAAAGAAAATCCTTTCAAAAATGTATTTTTGTTTGAAAATAAATATTTCAAATTCCCAGTGGCTTGCACACTTAAATTTTATAAACAAGATCGTGTACAAACAACTGTAGAGTGTTTAATCCATTGACGATATTGTCCTTTTCCTCGTCTTTATTAATACTTCCTACTTCCTTTTCATTTCCTTTCCCATGAAGTTGTGATGTTTTTCATCTTGAGCTCTTTCCTTTTTGTTATCTGTATTCCTTTAAATATATCCCACAACTAGATCCAAGAATGTGGAGATCACTTTATATAATAAACGGCATGATTCGAGGCGGGGCCCTATGTACCATTGGAGTGCACAGAGGGGTGAAAGAAAAATAAAGAAAATTTAAATGATTTTCTTTGTTTATTTGTACCAAAGGAATATTTATAACTTGAATCAAAATAAGCGAGGCAAGCTACTCCCAAAATTAATTTACATAACATTTAAGTTCGTTTTATTATAAAGTCAAATTGATTTCAATATTATATAATATACATATAATAATACAAAAGGGATTGAAATTTTACAATACTCCCGAAATAAACTTCAAAGAAACACTTTGTTTAAGTCTTTAACTGATTACGTAGACAAGCTTAACTAATTGTTGACGTTAAGCATAAAATCAATTTGAAGTTTAGTCAGTAAAATTATTGGATTTAATATTTTCAGCAATATAAATAATGAAGGCATTATTTTTAATGAAAATGCGAATCCCTCTCGATTTTATTCGCCCAGGAACTTGTAACGCGAAGAAGATTAGCGTTAAGTAACTTTTAAAATCTATTACGCAATTTTAAATAGCATTATCTCCGTAGTAGACTTAAAAAGCTAATGTCAGATTAAAGTTGAACTGTCATGATAAGGATTGTAAGCAGAACTTGAAGTTTGGACAGGTATGTACCTGAAAAGCTACCCACGGTTTAGTACCTAGTATTAATCGATATAACGCTGGCAGACTATTCGTTATTGAAAGCTCTTCTTAGTTGAATACTAATAAGCGTTAATTTTAATTTGAAGATACATCAGATCAGCAAAAAACATTATCTTAACTGATCACTTAAGATAACGTTTTTTGCTTACTTACTTACACACGTGTAACATTCACCAATTCTACGCATGATTGACAACTATATTACTCAATTTCCTGGAACTTAAAAATATATTGATCAAACTTAAAATTTAGTTACTCATTATTTTTTTACAAAAATGTTAGTAATATTAGTTCAAAACCACTTACCGAGATTTTTATGTGTACCGGTTTCAAGACGTACCCGTCTCGTCGTCATGACAATCACTACCACAGCATGCAAACAATACTACCCTTCACTACCATAGCACTATTTACACACTTGAAACTACAGAAAATGTTTTACATATGCGAATTTTTGTCAACCCGAAGTCCAAGATGCACTAATGGTTGCAGGACAAACATGCGTTAAGAGCCGAGGTCAAACATGCACTAGGGTTAAAAATTATTATTGAACCAGCTTATATACTCGTAGGTTGAAAGGAATGGGAGGGGTTTGAATTGGAAATTGACGAATCTTGCTTAACCGATGTTGAATCAAATAATGGACTTAAAGTAAAATTTGTTTGATTGTTTATCAAAGGAATATTATTTCTAAGTGCCTTTCGAATGTAAAATAAATCTCCATATTATTAAATTTTAATCCTTTATTATTAGTGTTAAATATTTTTACTCCCGTGCCTTTTTCGAAGACGTGATTCGAATCTTTGAGGTGATTGGCAAATTCGGAGAAGTTATTATTGTTTATACATCGTATGTGTTCTTTTGATATTAATAATATTGAGAATATTCAAACAAAGTGTTTGAATTCACTAGAGATTCACTAAAGACATATTTGGTGGGATGAGAGAGGCTTTTCATAAAGCAGAAACTCTTTAATTTGTATTTGATGTCCAAATCCTGGATTATATTCACATACTCGAGAAACGAAAAAAGGAGATATCTTTTTATTTCTTTGTTACTTTAGCTTAGTAAAAAAACCTCCTGAGAAGAGATAATCCAGATTTGTGAACAACTATTGAGACAAACTCAAAATGTTACAAAATGAATATTAAATATTAAAATTTAAACGAGTTTTACATGCTAGCAAAACAAAATTTTAAAGCTTTTTTCATGTGCCTGCTTAAATTTATTTAAAATATTTAACAAAAAGTTTTTGAAAGGCTCCTGAAAATATTCGTTTTATTTAAGTGTCTACCTGTATTGAAAATTCAGAATATTTCTCTAATTAATCAACTCATAAGTGTTCCCCTGTTATTAAGCACAGAAGGTTTTATGATATCGAAGGGTTGAAACTGCCTTTTATAACGAGAAGTGTTTTGTACGTTATTGTATTCTATATATCTAGATGGTTAAAATGTTCCATAAAAACAGAATGTTTCAGTCTAACAAGGTTCCCTGAACAAGTAAATTGAAAATTATCATTGAATAAGGGGTTGTCGTAAGATTCAGAAATCTTTCATTTGTAAGATTTTACAATTTCAGCAATACATGTATGTTTATCAGCGCGTTTATATAGTATACGGTTATCAAGTTTAAGTTACTGTGAATTTTTTTTCAATTAATTTTTTAAATATAAATACGAGATAAATTACTAATTTTTGCTTGGTACACAATATCTCCGTAGGCAGGTTTTAATGCACATAAACATATTTTGTATTTTTTCACATTGCGTTTTTAATTTTATTGTGATATTTCATACTAAGCGTGAAAAGTCTGAATTTCGTATGTTCAAAATTAATGGTTCAAGTGCGCCATGACATGTAGTTTTAGGGCTGATTAACTGCTGAGAACGATGCGGAATAAATAGATTCAGATCCAAGGTTGCATCGTAGATGACAGCGGCCATGTTTTGAGCTGACGAGAATATGAAGGTAACATTTGATCTAGGATTGATTAGGTTAACTTGAATAAATTCACTACGTGTCGCACAATCAGCTTTGCTGGCTGATAATTAGACACGAGAACTTAATGAGAAATGACCGATTCATATAAACCAGGGAATGTAGAAAGCAAAAGTCTCATTATTCTTTTTCCTCAATATTGAAAAAAAACAATGCAATCAAAGTTTTCTGTTTTTTTTAGAAAAAAATATTATCCCAATAACTTCTTCTTCTTCTTATTCTTGATGTAGGCCTTGTGGCCTGTTTTCAAGAGGGATTAGCCTCTATTATGGAAAAATCCTAAGATGAAGATCGGCACCAAAATCAAGATTTACAAAACTTGTGTCCGACCCATTATGACGTATGGAATCGAAAGTAGAGCGGACACCGTTGGCACAAAAAAACGCGTTTAGAGTGTCAGAAATGAACTCTAAGAAGCATATCAGGCAAGAGTCTTCGAGATAGAATAAGAAACGCCAGGATCAGGGAAATATGCGAGATCGAAGATGTCGTTAGGTGGGGAAGGCAACGAAGGAGATAACGGTATGCGCATGTAAGTAAAATGGAACCATCCAGACTCCCCCACATCGCACTGTACGACCAACCCCATGGTAGACGATTCCCGGGCAGACCACCAAAGAGATGGATCGATAACTGGGAATCGACATCCCAATAACGTTTTTAAAATAATATTGTTTTGAATAAAGTTTATGTAAATAAGTTGTGCAATAATTGTTAAGAAAAATTGTTCAATACCCTGATATTTTCCGGCGGGAATCTGATCCTTAAGTAACACTACGATTCATGTAATTCATTTTACATATTGGTATATTTATGTAAATAATTATCCCGCTTCCTTTACCCTAAACTTCCTTTACCCTAGACATTTACGTCATCCGTATACCATCAGACATATTTAAATCCTAAATCCATGAATCTGGATTAAACGACTGTTCACTCCGCTACCATATCATTAAGATCGATTTAACACCGCATAGATTATTTGTGGTGCCTTTTGCAGTGCGGATATGGGTCAGAAGATGATGGAATTATTATTTTTTCATGACGAACACAGGTACATAGTATTCATATTTATTTAAATATATAACTACATACTTCTATTACTATAGTAAAACGTGATTACATGTGTGATCCCAAGAGCCTTTCAGCGACAGAATAAGATTGATTACGAGTTTTTAAACTGTTCATACAACGCGCGACATGTAGTTGACCTGGGAATATAGTACGGGAAACATCATCTCATGTAAGTTTTATTTTTGAGTCATGCGTCTGCTATAATTAAATTAACTTGGATTCTATTCTGATTCTGTATCACGAGTACCATTAAATCACAAATCTATTTCTTATTAATTTGGCATTAAATTTGTGAAAAACCGATATGATTTATATATAAAAGTAATACATGTTTGGTTTTTATTTACAAAGATTGGTCTTGTAAAAGTGTTTTATTTTTATTTTTCATAAATCGCAATTCAACGATGAATTTGATAAAAGGTTCAAAATTGACCCAAAATTAACAAACGCCGCTAATAATGACTACTAAATTAATATTTGAACCTACTAAATCATATTTATTTCGTACATATTTCTCTTCAGAATAGACTGCAGTTGATAAATTTTCTAGTATTATTAAAGGTAGAATTATTAATTATTGTATCTTTGATTAAACATATAAAGACACCAGTTGTTATAGAAACTCATCCCAAGTTTACATTTTTAATCCCAAAAGTGGTCTCATACGTTTGTTAAATTTGTTTATAATATTAAAGCATCATGCTTTTATATAACAATAATGCCAAATCAATAAATGTCCATAAACTTCCATTCCAAAATTACTTTTTTTAAAGTTTTGTGTATTTCCATTTCACATTGTATGATACAATTAGTATAACAGTATCACTTATTTATTCACAATTCGTAGAAATTTGTAATATTCACCTCTGCGTGACATTTCTTTTTCAATATTTTTTCTAATTTAAATTGGAAATGTAATAAAAATAATTTAAAAAGAATAATAATCTAAGAAAAATAAGAAATGAAAAAAAAATAGTCAAAAGCAGATTTTTTACATGTGTTTAGAACAAACTATATCAAAGTATGGTTCATTTTTATGGAATCCACATTAATTTGTTTAAAAAAATGTTCATTTGCCTACAAGTCGAGGGTGCGTAACAGCTAGCACAGTTTCAGTGATCGGTTATCCTTATTTAATCTGGACGGTCTTCCAAAAAGATAGCGCATTATAGACCTTACCTGATTACATAAAATCCTACATTATGGCATTGACATGTCACTCATTCATCACACAAATCTACATGTCGACTGAGCTTAAGGCTGTTTAACCGGACATCTTTGAGTTGATGAGTTACCGGCATGTTATACATAGGTTTCATAAAACATATAAAGTATATCGTTGTATCCCCTTTTCAGTTCTCGCATGTGATACTGAACTATATTTTTTCTGTATTTAGAAGAGTCCTTACTATTACTAACGTTCCATTAGAAAAGACTGACAAATTAGATAATATATTATTTTGGCACTGTGGACAGCGTAGATGTTTGTGTATTATGAAAATAAAGGCTTTTGTTGACATGCGTTGTAAATAAATGAAATCCTCGGAAGTAAATAAATATTTTTTAGTTTTTACCCTAACTGTTATCAAAATTTATCACATCAAAAAAAAAAAAAATAATATATATATATATATATATATATATATATATATATATATATATATATATATATATATATATATATATATATATATATATATATATATATATATATATTTATATATATATATATATATATATATATAATATATATATATATATATATATATATATATATATATATATATATATATATATATATATATATATATATATATATATATATATATATATATATATATATATATATATATATATATATATAAAGATTTATATTATCCACTGACACTTCGTGATGGAATTGCATTTTTAATTTATTATTAGATTAAAACCAATATTTTTAGCTTTTATATATATATATAAATATATATATATATATATATATACATATATATATATATATATATATATATATATATATATTTAAATATATATATATATATATATATATATATATATATATATATATATATATATATATATATATATTTATATATATATATATATATATATATATATATATATATATATATATATATATATATATATATATATATATATATATATATATATATATATATATATATATATATATATATATACGTAATGCTTCCATTTATCTCGAAAAATTACAAAATAGGAATATACACTTGTAACGTAAGGGTTTCCGCATGAGCGGAAAATACGATGACATCCATAGGGACAATGTGCGAGATATCGACATATTTGGGGATAATTTGTCAGTATTAGGGATCAATAATATTGCTATACTCTCCTCTACAACGGGTTGGCAAGATAGATGATATGTCATTTTGGCATTGTAGACGTCGTCGGTGTTTGTGTATTATGAAAAAAGCATATATTGAATAACTTTGGAAAAACATCTAGGAAATTATTGCAAATATAAAATAGTATTCGACCCCGCTGCTGTCAAAATTAATCGCATTAAAACAGTAGTTTTAAATAAATAAAATAAACGTATATACTTATTTTTTTTTTCAAAAATGGCTATATTGGAAATAAACACTTGTACCATAGTGGTTCAGAGTTAATAACAGAAACTTTAATGCCCTGGATTATTCTGATTAACTTTATCTTACCGAACAACATTACGTAATTTTGATAGTACTGTATGTTGATTTTATAGTAATAGTGTTTATGTTTCACTTGCTATTTACTTTACAAAATTATATTAAAGGCACGTGTTAAGGATAGAATTCTGTTATCTTTATTTAATGTTCCAAATATACCTAATAATGCGTACAAAAAGATAATATTATTATTACTTTCATTGTTAATATAGTTTTTGAATATATCTTTTACCCCTTATTTAATTTTGTAATATTGAAAATATTGTTTAAGTTCAATGTTAAAATTGATTAATACTAAAGTAATGTCTAATTGACTGTACTAATAATTACTTGATTAAAGTAGTATTTACATTTAAAACAAACTTCCATACTTTTACCAAATTTCTAATTATAAAGAAGGTACTGAACGTGACTTAGTGGCATAATATTTCATTTCTTTATTTAAAACAGATTAATAAGATTTGAAATAAATGTCATTTATAAAACAAAACAATAACTTTAAACGAAGTTTATTCCACATCTTTTCTTTATTAAATATTTTTAAATAGCCTTCACTATCTCATAATAATTTATACAAGTATCCATCAGTGTCCATCAACAGCCTAGTTGATTACTTAAATTATTATTGGAAGTGTATATTTATAGCAATTTAAATTTTGACTTTCAGAACATATTATATCAGCCACAAAATTTTTATGTCAGTCACAAAATAATCCTTATTTTTGTAAGTCGCCCTATTTTCAAGTGCGTCGTCATAATGTATGGCTCCTTTTATTTCTAGTACGCTCAAGATGTGATGGCTCAAGTGTTCTTATCGCCACTGATTGTCACATTGTTAGCCACAAGAAGACGGGAAGACAGCTAGAATAAGACAGGATTTATGATTCCACGATTACATCGCACCGTTGTTACGTGAATTTGCTATCATTCACCAAACAGTCTAGATATGCCAACCCTCTTTTTTAACGTCGCCGAGCAAGTATTTCTCCATAGTAATATAGGTTATAGAAGTATTATAAATATAAAGGTTTATACTTCTTGCCTTCTTTACTGAACATACTATCTTGAACATTAAAAAGGGTTAGAACTTTTTCATAAAATGACTAGTCCAAATGGTTAATATAACTAAGAAAGTATATTTAGAAAATGTGAATCAAAAAGACTTGGCATGACCAAAAAAACTGGAACCTAAAATCGGGTCTATTTAAAGGAGAGCACATTTGATAAAACGTATGGATAGTTAGTAGAGTATGACAAAGTAACCAAGTGTGGCGTTCCATACTCTAGTGTAGCGGTAGTATATGTATATATATATATATATATATATATATATATATATATATATATATATATATATATATATATATATATATATAGATATATATATATATATATATATATATATATATATATATATATATATATATATATATATATATATATATATATATATATATATATATATATATATATATATATATATATATATATATATATATATATATATATATATATATATATATATATATATATATATATTTATATATTAATATATATGTATATATATATATATATATATATATATATATATATATATATATATATATATATATATATATATATATATATATATATATATATATATATATATATATATATATATATATTTATATATATATCTTTATAAATTGATGTTCAAACCAATAAATACGACTTTCAACGTATTTTCTAATTAAAGCTCTGTAGGTAGTTATTTTGGTATCGAGGAAAATATAATTTTACTCGAAAGTAATTTGTTTGAAGTCGGTACACCAGAAAACTTAATCAAAGAATTAATTTATTTTTACATCCTAATTAAATTCCAAAGGAAACTTCAAGAGTATTAAGAACTTAAGTGTCTTGACGGAAATTGTGATGGTATAGAATATGGCGTAGGAACAGGAAGAAGGTGATGTTATAACAGATACAAGAATAATGAATAAGTGAGTCCTGCTACATTGAATACGTAATGATGGTCTGATACAAGGCGAGTCAGAATGAAGGTAAATCAAACTATAAAATGAGTAGCTTTTACGAGGGTGTATAATAAAATCTGAATTTACGATCCCTACTACCACTTTTTGTCCCAGGAAGTTACATCTTTCATATTAACGACCGTGAAACGATACTAAACGAAAGATTGTTGTTTTTTCAGCTGACTCGCTTCACTTTATCCAATATGGTTTTTCATTGGACTTTGAGAAAATTGGACATCAGATGGGGGATATTATAGAATAAATGAGCTGATAACCTTTCTTGGAGACTAAAATGACCTACACATTATATATTATATGTACTCCTATGTATGATGTAACTTAGTTTTATCGTGTGGGACGTGTTTCGCAGCTATTCTAGCTTCAACATTCAGGAATAGTTTAGTTGGCCATAATCGCTAAAGAAAGTTGCGATAACATATTTCACGTATGTGTCGTATACCCAAACTTAACTCTAAGTAGAAGGTAGAAATAATATATGTAGATAAACTTATATTTTGTATAAAACTAATATATATACATATACCATCAATATATTGATAAAAATATGTTTTAATACTTTAAAAAGTAAAAATCTACTTAATTCTGTTTTAATGGTATTTTTTTAATGTTTGTCATCGAACTATTTTAGGTAAAAAAAATACAAGAATATTTATCAAAATGATAAAATTATGTTTATTACAAATTAATTATCAGAACTTACAATTTTTCGGTGAAACTTTTGGTGAAAATAAAATTTAACGGAATGAATATAAATTCTTAAAAAATGGCAATGTTGCACTATGTATTTGCAAATTATATTAAATTATAGATTTTACCTACATATATGTATTATGATAAGGTATTCAGAAACAGTGACGGTGTCTACATTACGTAATAGATGTACTAGGTGGGGCATGTTTTCGGGTGACTTTTAAATGAATAAAAATAAGTTTTTAATATATTCCCAATTAATTATTAGTATATTAAAGGACAAAAAAGTAAGAAAACTAAACTTTATAAATCTATAGAATAAAATTCAACGTTTGTTTTTTTTCAACGGACAGCGAAGGTTATTTTGTTTTAATTGTTTTCATATTTTTTTTCCATGATCTGAATTTTATGAAAACAAAAGTATGTTAGAAAACTTTAATTTAAATGAAAAATTATTCAAATCGGTTGGATTTGAGCATTTCATCGTGAATTCACAGTCTGGGTGTTTCGATTGTTCTCGGTGTTTCTTTTTGATAAACTGTACTCTTATATCTGATTAACTGTAATTAGTTGAAACACATTGCTTTATAACAAAAAGCTCAGCAGTATAATAATTATTATTCTAGAAGTTCAAGCTTGTACAAAAATAAGTGGATAAGCTTATTCACAACGATTGCTTTTTAAAAGATCCTTTGGGGAGTTTCTTTGTTAATATTGAATAATGGCATTTCATTTACATTTTCATCGACAAAAAGTATTCATTAATAACCGTTGTTTTGCAACACTCTGTGTTCAAAATGAGCGCTTCACCGACCCAAATATCGACAACTTAATTTGGAGCAATATGTTAATACGATTGCCAGGATAATTACGTTATTCACGTTATGTCTGAAGTTATCCCTTCCATGTTTCATATAAATACATATCAAATAAATTATCTTTGTATCGTTTTACACGAAGTAACTTACTGCTTTGATCAATGAAATTGTTAATTTACGTTATATTATTCAACGCAACCCTTCAATATTAAATTGATTTTTGAGGGAAAATGTGTTTTCTGAATAAATGTTAATGAAAAGAGCTTGTAGAATGTAAAATAAATTAAGTGAACGGTTAAAAATTTGATGATAATTTTTTTTAAAAATTATAATGAATTCAATATTTCATTTTATATATACCTTTTAAATAAAAAAGATAATCATTCAAAATATGAGATTTGGTAATTATTATAAATTCAATATTTAATTTTATAAAGTACCTCATTCAAACATGCCTGTCAAAAAAATATAATATTAAAATATTCACAGAGCAAAATAAATTTTCATTTCAGATTATTTTTATATTTATAAAAACCCAAAACATTAAAATGTACGTCAGACATATACCTTTGTAAAATTCTTTTATCGACATAAAGAATTACAAGTTAATACGTATTGTTACGGAAATGACATTAAAACCAGTGTATTAAAATTTTCATCACAACCGAAAATTTCAAGCTTATATGAAGTACATCGTTAGGGTAGGTTAACCCTGCAGTAAAAAGTATGTCGCGGTAACAGAGGCTCCGTGTTCTGAAATTCTGATTTTTGCATGTAAAACAAATAATGTCATTACTTTTTTTTTTAGATTTTCTTACAATTTAAATGTCAATTGTTTACTTCTCCATATCTCCCTAGTATGTCAGAAAAAGTAACGACTGTCATATATTTTAATATGAATTTATTCGAAGTAAAAAGAATCGCGATAATTAGGAATTATTTTCTCGTATATATTTATACTCGTATATCTAATAATGAAAATATTTACTATTCTGGAAGAAGTAACATCATATAACTGACTTATTTGATACAGAATATTACTTTATTGTTTGGTTTTCTTTAGAAGAAATACTTTAATATTAAAACATCAAAATTTTGGTAACAATAAAACAAAATATTTGATTACTGGGATATTGAAAGAGGAGATATGTATTCCGATTTCACCTGTTCATTAATATAATTTCATACATCTTACGTTTTTGTATGCATGTGTATGAATAAAAAATCAAGATCTTAAGATTTGAAGATGACAAAATTTTATATTATTTTTGGACATCTTAACAAAGATGAAGAAGAATATACATATTGTCAAAAAAGAAAAAGAAAAATAACTTCTTTAATTGGAGATGCACAAGTATTTGGACACACTCAAAATATTGTAACTAAACTTTAAATATGTTTACTGAATAGTAAAGTAAATGGTTTCATTTCTTTAGAAAACATAACATGTGACATTAAAAAAATACGAAAGAATTAAGCAAATTAATTAATAATTGAGACACAAGCACTTAAATTATACCATATAAGAAGAACAACAGATTTTGTCTATTTAACTAGTGGAATAATTGGTTGACTCACCAATTGTTATATATTTCAGTTGTTTTATCTTAATGTTCAGTACGCTGTTAAACTGACATGTAAACGCTCAACCCCCCTGTCAACACACGCACACTCGAACTCCTCACATACTTGACACATAATATGGCACACGTCCTCTCTCGGAGCTTTAAATAATAAATATGGCAGCAGCAGATGACAAAGCCTCTACAGAGGTGACTACAATCTATAACCATTTTTCACTAAGTGCGAGTTCAAGAGATATTTCGTAAAGCGAGACTTATCTTTGTTCCGAGACTTAAAAATACTTTTGCGCTCGTTTCCGAAAACATTCCCCTTTTTCCTCCTCACCTCACTGAAACATTACGTGCATTAGCCCGTATTACCTAAGTGGACCATTATTGAATAATAAATCGTTGTAAGGTAGAACTCCTCAAAATGCCACGAGGATGTTGGTATAATAGAAAGGCAAATACAAAAACGATTTAATCCCTTATTATAGTTGGTACACATGGATAGCTCATATTAATTTATGGCGACACGTACGGGAAATTAATTAAAGCCGATTTACGCTCGTTCCTAATATCTGGATCTCTCTAACGTAAGTTAAACGTAATCTCCGACAAGCGACAAATTCATTTGAAACTCTTATCCTGATAATTTGGAGTGAAATATTATGGCTTATATTTCGTAACTTTCTCAGTTTTATTATACCCTCTAAAACTTGAACGAAATATCGTTGTTAGGTCACATTAATAAAGTTTATAAATATATGTATATATATATATATATATATATATATATATATATATATATATATATATATATATATATATATATATATATATATATATATATATATATATATATATATATATATATATATATATATATATATATATATATATAAATATATATATATATATATATGTATATATATATATATATATATATATATATATATATATATATATATATATATATATATATATATATATATATATATATATATATATATATATATATATATATATATATATATATATATATATATATATATATATATATATATATATATATATATATATATATATATATATATATATATATATATATATATATATATATATATATATATATATATATATATATATATATATATATATATATATATATATATATATATATATATATATATATATATATATATATATATATATATATATAAATATATATATATTTATATATATATATACATATATATATATATATACATATTTATATAAAAATATACATTTATATATATATATATATTTATATATATATATATATATATATATATATATATATATATATATATATATATATATATATATATACGTACCTATGCAAGCAAATTTCTTGCAGGGCATCGAACTCAAGCCAAATGTTTTGGGAGCAATTTTCTCGTTTTCAGTTTAAGAAAACATTTAAAAATTAGCAGAACAAACGTTGGAAATAACATCGTGAATGTCTCTTAGAGTGACTATTCATCGAATCAATCATAATTTAAAAATAAAATGTCATGGCTTTTTGCGTCATTGTCAAATTAAGATGGATGTCAGTTTTATTCTATGCTAGAGGCCGTACATAATGGTATCATGTAAACGTAAATTCAATTTAGCCCAAAACTTTCAAAGTTTTCGTTCGCCGTAGACATGCAACTTTCCTCGTAGAGGCATGATAGATTACCATCATTTAGACCTTTCTTCGCAGACATTACGTTACACGACGTAATGGCGATATAGCATCATTTTTGGTTTCAAGTTTTAGAAATACTAGATACAATATACGTGTTGCGGTCATCGTTTTGTTTGTGAAATAAACACAAAACATTTGTTTAATGTATTTACTAGAGCTTGTAAACATAGAAAAAAACAAATTAAGTGGACTAGAAGCAAAAAAAAAATACGTAAACAATTTCTGTATTTTTCGTAAAGATAATTTAAGAAACGAATGAAAACAAAGTTTTAATTTTTCTGTACAGAATTTTTAACATACCTGTTTTTGTAAAATTGGACAAAACCAACTTTTTCCGAGAGTACTTACAAATATTTGTGCTGATGATGATTTTTTTTTGTAAAGATGACTTTTTATGCTAGTTTACCTGGTACACATACATTACCTTGTACAGAGCATAAAATAGTCGTAGACCAAAAATACAAAAAATTGCGTATTTCGCCATATTTATTTTTTCGTTCAGGCGTGTCAACGAAATCTGTGTAAATTAATTTTTAATATCAATAAAAATAATTATACTTTCATCAAGTAAAGTGTTTCTTAAGAACACAATTATCCTAATTAAAACACGTTTCTTGTTTTCTATCATTAATTAATAAATATTTTTTTACTAGATATAATCCTACAATTTTGTTCCACAAAAATGAGAAAAAAGTGTTTTAAGGCGTAATCTAAAAACTACTATTAAGTTGATTAATTTTATTTTTGAGAAAAATAAAATATTTTTATTTTTATGTCTAACTGGTCCATTATTAAGTTGATTAATATTATTTTTAATTAAAACTAAAAGTATATTGTTGGAGTAATATCGGAGTGCCACAAATAGGTACCTACGTACATAAATACATATCAACATTGCATTAATTAATTAGTTAAGATGACAAATCATAATTGAAAATACATGACTGTAACGTACATCCTTAGTTTATGGGAGTTATTATAATATAATTGAAAATGGTTCGATATTAGAACACACGAAGTAATGTATGACTGAGGGTAGTTTTCCAGTAAAACAATATTGTACTTTCATATACGGATAAAGATTGAGTTTGTAATTGTATATAGGTTTATATGAGAACATAATTATTATAATGAAAATTGCATATATTTAAATATAAATATGTAAATATTTATATATATTTATATTTAAATATAACGTGGTAATATTTTTCTTTGGAAATTAGGTGTAAATAATATGTAAAGTGGGTGTATAATAATAAAATAAACAATGTGTTGCTTTGTAAGTAAAGTTACAATAAAAGTTTATTCTTAATTAATCTTTATAATATTATATTATATAATTAATCTTTTTCTATCTGATTCTGACAGTTCAGAATATTATATTTTTTCTATCTGATGTCTTTTGTTTTATTCAGTGCGACGCATGCGACATCTGGTGGTAGATTTGTACTATATGTAGGTACTTAATAAAATGTATAGGTAGGTACCTAGGTATTTTATTACATCTCCCCCCTCGGGGAAGAAAATTCACGGTAAAATTTTCACTCGTTCTCCTCCGGATCATCTCCTTGTAGTGAAGGAACTGGTATAAGTTTAGTGAAATGATAAAGTTTTTTTTTATTTTTTTTCTTCTTGACCCTTTTAAAGTAGACACAGTTTTTTTCAATCCATTTGTTTTTTTTTCTTTTGAAGTGAGTCTTGATTTTTATTCTGATCTCTTAAAATATCTTCTGATTTAGTCAAATTTACAGCTTTTAATTTTTCATCTGCATTTTCCTTCGATTCTAATACTGGATTCCTGCTTAAAAAATCTGCTTCTAAATTCTTCTTTCCTGGAGTATATTTTATTTTATGTTTTGTAGAAATTTTTTCTACCTTATTTTTATTTTCGTTTTTCAAGCACTGTTTCTGTGTTATTTGTAATTCTTCATTTTTATTAATCTTATCATCCTCCTTTGTTTTAAACCAACGCGTTGCTTCAGGGTGATATCGAGTTCCCTTATTTAAATTTTCACAAATCTCACATGGACTCTATCTTTAATTTTATCACTAGTTCTTAGATTTCCAAGTCTTCTTTGATCATCTTCTAATTTTTCTCTATCACTCCAAACATGTTGTAGTTATTGTTTTAATAAGTCTTCTTATGTTTGATAATCCATTTCCGATTAACAAAATTGTCGTTTTATAACGTGGTTATATTTTTCTTTGTAAATTGGGTGTAAATAATATGTAAAGTGGGTAATATGTAAAATGTATAATAATAAAATAAACAATGTGTTGCTTTGTCATTAAAGTGACAATAAAAGTCTATTCTTAATTAATCTTTATAATATTATATTATATAATTAATCTTTTTCTATCTGATTCTGACAGTTCAGAATATTATATTTTTTCTATCTGATCTGATAATTGGAATTTATAATCGAGCATATTATATTTGTGGTGTTATGGCTGCAATGTACTTTGAAAAAATCGTATTTTGTCCAAGATTGTGTGGCTAAATACATTTTAACATAAAACGGATTCTATAATTCACAACATTTTGAGTGTGTCCAAATATTTATTTACAAATCTGAGTTTCTCCACTTCGCAATCATGGGTATAATGTGAGACGAGAGTGAAGTGATCACTTAACTAGCCTATGATAGGTTGTAATCCCTGTAAATACCCAGACTTCTTTATTCATCTTCACCTATGTTGAGATGTCAGAAAATGTATCATTTTCGTCCCGTCATGGAAAAAAAGTTTTACATATTTATTTTTGAGTGGAGAAATCCATATTTGTGAACAATTATTTAGACACTCAAAATGTTATGATTGAAATAACTGGTCAAGGTATAAGCTGCATAAAAAAATGGAATATATAACTAAAGGGTAGTATGTTTTAGAAAATAATATGATTATACTCGAATATCACGTGTGTACAGACATAACATTGAGTACCATTATTCCGTAACTTACGCATGTCCAAAAATAAAGGTTCTACAAAATTTAATAAATGAGTTTTACAGCCTTTGATAACGTGACGGTGTTGCTAAATTACGCAGTTTTTTCTTTGTCGACAAAATTTGTAGAACAATGAAAAATTCTGTGGAATCTAGTTGTCCACACGTCTATTAAACCTCAACCCAATTTTGATGATCTTTTCAAAAATCCATCAAACCATCCTGTTCTCGGAAATTCGGCAATGATGGATTGTTCATATTTTTTTTCTCCATTGATACAATGAAGGATCGTTCGTATTAAATTAATTAATAATATTTTTTGATATTGTCATCATCATTCAGAAAAAATCGATAGGGAAGATATCTTATTTATATTTAAGGCAATTTTAAGTGACCAAAAAAATGATAATGTTAATTTAAGTGATACCCATTGATTCGAGCAAATATAATAATATCGGCGTAGATATAATAATAAATTTGGGATTGTCATTTGGGAATTCACAAAGCTGCAAACAATGAAAATTTTGAGTCCAGTAAATATTAAAAAAAATGAATAAAATATACTAAAATATGTTTTGTTCTCGATTTAAAAAAAAATGCCGCTGTCAGAATTCAGTGTTTTTGTTGTTGACATCTCAACATATATGAAGAAGAAAATGTAAGTCTGGGCATTTACATATTGAAATTCCAAGAATTTGAGCAGTGTGGTTGCCAATCATGGGTAGAATTGGTGAATTTTACACGTGTGTCTTTACACACGTGTAAAATTCACCGTGATCACTTACACACGTGTAACATCACCACGTAAATGCCCAGACTTCCTTACTCTTCTTCATCTATGTTGAAATGTCAAAAAATAAAATGAAAAATACCTCCTATAAGTATTTAGACACACTCAAAATATTGTCAGAATTCTGGATAAATTAGTTTAGTGAAACGTTCTTGTGAAATTTAATAGTTATTTATTGCACAGTTATCTAAAAATTACATGTACATAGACACGATAACATAAACCTGGTAATTCATAAAACTCAGGTAAATTTATTCAGAGGAGAGTTATTCGAGTTAATAACTAACTCGGGTAATATGATCGTACTGTCAGAGCTCTAGAGTTCAGAAGGATGAATGTTTGACAGGATTTTCCATTCCATTTTCTGTTCTAACAATATGAATGACGTAATATTGACTAGGAATTTATATAAATATAATAATGGCGTGCTGAGAACAATCATTTAGATTTCTCTAAAAACCCTTGAAATTAAAATCGGAAAAATATTTAAATTCAAAAACATTTTTATTTTATTTTTAACGTAAAACTTTAACGCAATTTCCCTGTTTTCTTGTCAAATACTAATATATTATATTGTATAATGACCTTGTTCTTTTGTATTATAAATAATTATTCATACTGTTAAGTTGTGGTTTAGCAAAACATGTATCTTGATTGACTGTGGTAAAAAACAAGAGTTTTCATTTACAATTTCATCATGAATTACTACCAAGCGAATGCCGAAACAGTAAATAAAATATATTTATTAATATAATATATTTTAACCTCATAAAGTGTAAATCAATATCCATAATGAATAAATTCGTGTTCGTATAAATTGTTATATTGACTAACAAACTTAAAGCATCTCTGTTTTAGATGATTGATGATATAATTTTTAAAAAATACTCAGCTGATTATAATATACTCCACACAGTGAAAAATCTTAAAACTTACAAATGGTTTGTAAAACATTTTATTTTTGTCTTTCGTATGAAAGCCGGTATTTTACATTTTCATATTTATTCGTAAAGCGAATTAAAAAAATTAAATGTAATTATACCTACAATAAAAGAAATACCTACAATACCTGAAATAAATACAAATAAAAAATGATCAATTGTAACATTTTTTTTGCTGATTTGAAAAACTATTGTTTCCCAAGAGCCCAATAAATCAGTCTACACCATAACCAAAACAGACCAAGTTGTTGCATTAGAGAGGGTTGCTTATAGCATCAACAGCTTTCCAATAGATTATTGGATAATAGAGGTTTGGTTGATTTAATAAATAACAGTGCATGGCTTACGTCTGTGTCGCTAAAATGATTTATCTCGATATAGGTGGAAGTTATAATCGGTTCATAATTTATGATGTTATTTTCTGATCATAATTCATAATATTTTAAATGTTTTATATTAAATATCCATGTCAATTTAACCAAATGGTAAAACGAAAAAAAATGAACTGAATTAAAAAAAAAATCGGACGGTTTGTTTTGTAAATTTTATATAACGCCAAACGAGAGTTTACATAAACTTTTATCTCAAGTTTCTTCAAAAGTTAAGGAAAATTACACAAAATATTTTGCCTTCTGTTAAACTTTGCAAAACTCCGTGGGCATTTTCATATGAAATAATTTTCTCCAAAGCAACGTACGTATATCTTATTATTATTAGGCACCTTTTGCGATTTCCTTTCTCTCATTTTTCTTCTAAGGTTTCAGATGAAATATAAATTTTCATTCGCTTTCAAAGGAAATAAAACAGTTTTACGGCTTTTCATTTCAAACAGATGTCAGGAATGCGTAGGTATGTACTGTAATTACGTTTTTTGTAATTGTTTGAATTTGCCAATTAATTTTATTCAAGAAATTATTTTTTGTAAATATCTTGGAAAGTAAAATAATCTCTAAACACAATATGTTTATTGCAAATACTATGATGAAATATTTATTACAATTTCTCCGGCAAAATGATTAGAAAGTAACGATATGCCTGTTCTGAAGTTTAAAATTCTCTAAGCCACCAACATTTTTAAATGAATTAATGACGTTTTTTAAGTATGTCATTGTTGCAGCAAGTCAGCGATAGTTTATTTTATATTATTTTTATTACATGAAAACTGGTAAAATAAATACATTTTAAAGAATCTTTTGGTAAAGTAAGATTCATTTTATACATTAAGTAAACTTGATGCTAATTTTGTTGAGATATTATACAAAACGGTTTTTGTATTTCCCCTGTTATCTTAATGCAGAATGAATAAAAGTAAACAAACTGAGAAGTCATTAGCATTATTATCACTAAATTTCAGAGTTGAATACTGAGTAGGTTATTTAAAAAATACTCATTTACTACTAGTTGCCACATAAAACCGCTATTCATAAACCACTACCCAATAAATATGCAGAACCCATATGCAATATTGCAACTGATGGTTGAAACAAAACCTTAAGCAAACGTTCGCAACGATGGAATGCCCTTTCCATAATTTTGTGCGGACAAGTGTTGGATTTTTTTTTACTTCAGTAAAGCTTTTACTTCTCTTCAGCTCATATAGGGTTTCTTATAAAATGCTTCCTATCTTTAAATTCAAATAAAATAAAGTGTGCGTGGGGGAGATATCATTAATATTTTTTATTCGTTTATAAGGCTCATTAATGGCAACATGTATGGAATATAACATCGTTCAAATGTTTTCCGCGACTTCTATGGGCGCGTATTCGAAACGTCCAATTTTCCATACTCTGGCGCGTAAATCAGGCTGAATTTGACCGATGATATGTGTTATGTTAGCTTTGAGGGTCACTGTGGTATAGACCTGTAACTTAAGGAAACCCCGAAAGAAAAAGTCTAACGGGGTCAAATCGCATGATCTCGGTGGCCAGTTCATACACCTCATAGCAGTGCCCTCGAATTACTCGTGCAGAATCTCCAATGTTGCACGAGCTGTATGGCACACAGAGCCATTTTGTTGAAATCACATATAGTTGGTGTCCATATTAATCAATTCTGGTAAAAAAAAAGTTGGTTATCATCGCAAAGTTATGGTCTGCGAAAGGCTGAGTTCTTGTGAGCGAAGTGAAGTTGACTGCCTCGGATTCTCCTGCACACTCGATGTTTTCGGCAGATCTTCCGTTTCGTTGACGTAAAGATTTTGGTTGATTGATCACTAAACAGGTGGACTCAAATTTATCCACTAAACTGCGAAGTTCTCTCAGCTAGGACGCATATGGTGACCCTAAAATGGGCGAAGCGCGCGGAACGTTGCCCAAACAGAACAATTGTTTATATAAAACAATTTTATTATATGCAGGTATTGTTGAAGATTTTTTTTGTAATTTGCCATAACAGACTTAATAAATGACAATCAATTTGACAGATGTAGCATAAACAATATGGCTCCTATCAACTTTGAATGTTTGGAAGTCCATATTGAAAGACCCCGTACAAAAAACGGGAACAACGGGCAACCGATATACTAGTTTAGACGTATGTTAACTTCTTACTTGTAAGACACAAGGTAATGAAATACATGGTGTGTAAGGAAGGTACATTTATTATAAACGGGACTTGTAAAGATAAAAGTGCTGAAATGAAAATTTCTATTTTCATAGGAAGTTGAACTTTGAACAAAGCGGTTTCTGGTAATAGTAACATTCCGATGATAGATGTCGCCAATACTGCGGTCGCGAACAGAGCTTTATTCTACCAAATTGTTTCAAAACTTGTTGGTCCAACAAATACATAGTTTGATATTGTTGTGCAATTACGTGTCAAAGGTCGACCCGCTTTCATTTTGGATAGAAATATTTGCGATCAAAGTAATCACTACAAGTTTACAACATTTTGAGTGTGTCCAAATACTTGTTCACAAAATATGGATTATTTCCAATTACAGGAGTTATTTTAATATTATTTTTGATATCTCATCAAAGATGAAGAAGAATATGGAAGTCTGGGCATTTACGAGGCTGACGACCGTCATAGGCTCACATACTAATATAAGAGTTTCTGCTTAATAAAAAGCTTCTTTACATCTCACCAATAGATGTCTCTAGTGAAGTTCTAGTGATTCAAGAACAAGGTTTCTAAATTGGTTCATATATATATAGAACTTCCAAGAATTTGAGTGATGTGGTTGTCAATAATGGGTAAAATTGGTGAATGTTACACGTGTGTAAAGTGATCACTTAAACCAGCCTATGACGGTCGTCAGCCCCGTAAATGCCCAGACTTCCAAATTCTACTTCATCTTTGATGAGATGTCAAAAATAACACTAAAAGTTTGATAATTTTGTATTAAATTCTCTCAAAATGACTGAAAACAATAATAATAATATCAATGCGTATATATACTTTATAATATTTAAGTAAGTGTCCTCACTTTATCTACTTTTCTCTAAGAATTGAGTAAACGGAAAATTGTAACTTATTAAAGAGAAAAATATATTCATATTGTTATAAAATCTCATCACATATTATGTTTGTTTGTTGTAATGTGATACAAAGGAAAGTTCCTAAATGCAGTATTCAGCGCATGTTGTATTCAAAACAAAATGAACACTTATTAAATATCCTTATTACTACCACTTACACTCATTTGTACTGAATGTGCATAAAGCATTTCATTAAACAGATGTTAAATTGGTCGTATTTTATATTAAAGCATGGTAATGAGTCCTGCGCTCCAAGTACCAGCCCAGGATGATATAAAATAAATATGAGAATCAAAATCAGTCATATTTATTTTTGACTTTCAGGGGATCATATCCAGGACATAAGTTCCAAAGGAGTTGCTAGCTATGCGGTTTTTTCCACTATGTGGATTTTCTTAAAGCGTTTTTTTTGTTGTCATTTTGGAGTTATAATCGTTTTAAATAACATTTAAAAATAATAGACTTACATAGTTTATTTTAGTTTTTAAATAAACACACAAGTATATAAATATATGTTTTGTGTCATGGTTTTATTATGAAAACCACTCGAAGAGGAAAGCGTCCTACAAGCCTCAATTTTTCGCTTTCTCTGGCCGTTCTGCTTTACGGTTTTAGACCTCAACCTGATGTACCATGACTCCATCTTTATAAAATCTGCCTTGGAGACATTTTTCATTATTAAGGTTACTTTTCTGATCATTTGTCATCTGCTACTCTTTGTAAGTGGCTTGGCCATTTTCACGTTTCAGAATGTGTTTGATAACAACTATTGATTTGCTTAGATCGCTGATTGTGCATTTAAAAAAAAAAAAAATATTTCTTCAAAACCATGCCAATGTAACGTCTCTGTATGGTTTTTTGGTATGTTTGTATTAAAACTAGCATTAATAAAATTGTAAACTCGCTTTAATAAATATTGTGCAGTGAATATATTTCATAATAACCTTCCTTATTTTCTGAAGAATTTTTCAAAAAAGTATGCTAATTTCTTATAAATGACACTTAAAATCAATTCAAACTTCAACTAACAAAAAAGTTCCGAAAAATACTTAAATAGCAGATGAAAATCTCAGTTCCTTCGAAAGAAGAAGCGGAAGTTTTAAGCTGTGAATTGGTAATACTTTTTAAGTTTATTCAATCAATATTAAATATAAGTGTAAGAAAGTTTTTACCAACATTTAAGTTATTATAAAAAAAAGTGAAAATCAATTCAAGGAAATCGAAAAAGATACAATTTCAGCAAAAATCTCACTTTTGGGGTGGTTAATTTTTTTTTGTAAAATTTTTATATTTTACTTTTAACAAGCATGGAATGTCAATAATATTTTTTTGTTTTTTATTATTATTTTTGATAGAAAGCTGCTAGGTATTACATTAAAACGAATAACTGAAAGGGTATCATTACTTTGAAAAAACCATTTGTAAATGTGACACTTGGGCGGGAATTACGGGCGATCTTGTAGCGTGAAGAGAAGGTCAACATTTATATTGTGGCCATTGACAAGCCCATTAATCCCGTGTAATGCCATACCCGTAAGGGTTGACGTTCGGATATTTTTACATACGTACAACATAGTATAACCAATTTTATTTGGGTGTCCTGTCCTTATAACAATGAAGACCTGTTTCGGTACATAAAACGTGTGACTAGACATTTTTTCACGTACTTTTTTTACAATATTTATGATTTTTTTTAAAGTTGTGCTTGAATAAACTGTGTATTTTATTTAAATTTTTTGGCAAATAAATGTTAAAAATAATAAAAAATCTTTACTCCAATGTCTTACCTAGTTACAGAAAATGAGCACATCACTGAAGCCCCTACTAAAAATATTAATTTCTTGAATACTTTTTACAGATTCTTTGTGACATATTTTATAAATCTAAATTAAATAAAACTTTAACTGTATTCATAACCACTTTTATTTTTTGTACTTTTTTCTTACTGGTTTCTACAATAATCTTGTCATCTTCAGGGTTGGATTTGTACATATCCATCGCTGAAGATGACAAGGTTCTTGTCGAAACCGGTTGGAGAAAAGTACCAAAAATAAAAGTGGTTAAAAAACCGTTTTTTTTGTAAGTTTCAAGCAATTCGTAGGTATAATATGACCATTTAAGAGCTATATGTTATCAAAGAGATAAAATGAATCAGTTAAAGGACATTGATGGAAAAATTATATTATGAATAAAACATCGGCAGTGAAGCAAAATCTTTTTCTTAAGTACTCATTTAATTCATTTTAAACAAGAACGTAATGTGACGTTAATTTAGTAAAAAGTAATTTGATTCACAACATTTTGAGTGTGTTCAAACACTTATTCACAAATCTGAGTTTTTCCACTTAGAAATAATATTACATTTTTGGCATGTCAACATAGACGGAGAAGAATTTGGAAATGTGGGTTTTAACACGAAATTTCTGTACCTTCAATGACTTCCGAAATTCAAGTTCTGCGGTTGTCAATCGTGAGTAGAATGGTGAATGTTACACGTGTAAAAAGTGATCACTTGACCAGGTTGCAATCCTTGTACATACCTAGACTTCTATGATCTTTAAAAGTGGTATTTTACAAGTGAAATTTTAAATGAAAAAATCCATGTTCTTTTTTATATATATTGAGACGTCAAAAATGTAGAGTTATCTAATTATTTATATGCCGTTAAAATGGGAGCAAGTAATCAACAATTTATAAAACACCGCGTTGAAATGATGCAGTAATTTATACGTATACCCTATATACGACGGGTGCGAAGGAGGGTAAGAAGAAGTAGAAGAAGAATGTGGCACTATATTACCCCCTTTTATTCCTTAAGGCAATGGATGTTAAGAATAAAAATGATGCTTTCATATTGGATGACAAACTAAGGAGAATTTGGTATTTTCGTATCAACTTGACGGAGTATCCTTTTCCACAATATTATATACAATTCTTTCGCCGCAAACCTTAGATTGAGTTACACCTGTCAATAATTCGCTTATTACATTGATAATAAATATTATTGATGTTCTAACAAAGGTGTATCCTTGTTTTTGTTTATATATATATATATATATATATATATATATATATATATATATATATATATATATATATATATATATATATATATATATATATATATATATATATATATATATATATATATATATATGTATATATATATATATATATATATATATATATATATATATATATATATATATATATATATATATATATATATATATGTATATATATATATATATATATATATATATATATATATATATATATATATATATATATATATATATATATATATATATATATATATATATATATATATATATATATTGGATGCGGATAAGGGTAAGTAAAAGTAGTTGTTTTAATACGGCTGTAAGTTCATAAACAAGAAAAATTATTTTTACTAGAACTTCACATGAATCCCTTTAGATGGCTATTAGACCTTGTATGTGAATTATTTTTTATCAATTGAAAAAAATGAATGTTTAAAACGTAAAGTGATATTGATTTTTAATAATGGCAATATCAGTTGACCCAGTCAATGTAAAGTTGGACCTTTATTAATGCCATTAAAAAATTCTCTGTTGAGATATCATTAAAAATATTTAAATCTTTCATTTAGAAACAAAAAAACAGAAATGTTTTCCAGAACTAAAGACAGTATGCAGAATTTTCGGTGTATTAGGAATGGATTTTTTATTAAAATTCAATCCTACTTCACGTTTACGATCTTATTCCAAGTGAAGATTTGAGTCGTGATGTAGTTATTTATGAGGGTAGACTAAAATTGTGGGTAAGACACATACTACATACAGCTATGCTATAGAATAAACCCCGTCTATTTTTTTTATTTCAAGTGAAACTTTTTTTTTGCCCATGCAAAAATGCAAAATCTATGCAAGTTATGCAGATAGTATTTTATTTACAAAAAGTGTTATTACCCGTACTTTAGCTTTCTCAAAAGCAAAAAAATATTTTATTGATGTTGAAAATACTAATCAGTTCCAATACTACTTGTGCTTTTATGACTAAAAAATTAAATACTCCACCACTTATTTTCTAAGTGAATGTTTCCTTCTGCACGAAATATCTTACTAGTCGTGTCAAAGTACACAATTACGATTTCCGAGCTTTTTTTGAGCATAGTTTTAGCTGAATGCGTGTGTTTGACGATTGCTACTCTGTTTGTTCCCCACAATCTGTTATGCTAATATCTAAGAAAACATATAATTACGATGCTTAAAAAACTTATTAATGTTTTCGTCGGAAAACTAAACCAGAACGATCGCCATCAAAATTTTAAATGTAAAGTAGGCACTTGTGTTTCTGGTTTAAATTCCTCCATTCACCGGAAGAAGAACAAAAGATAATCAAATACTACCATCGCACGTTCCCTTTCTCCATCTTCTGATATTAATCCAACTATTTACTTTACGTTCGTTACTAAATTTCAGGTATTAAACCAAAAGTCACATTGTACAAAGGTACACATTTACAATAGGGATTTTTCAGGATGGCTGTTTTATTGGTGTGCTTCTTTCAGCGAGTTGTTTTAGCAAAGTCCCCTCTGAAATGAGTTGTGTAAAACAAGGGTTGGATGTGTGGAGTACTTTTGGGGTTCTCTTTAGTGTTGTCACGCGCACTTCCCTTCTGCCGAGGCTTGATTCCCTGAAATATTAATGTAGGCCTCGCACCGCCCGTGATTTTCCGCTATTTTGAATATAAATATTAAACATATCCTGTCAGACTTTATGGTAATGTTGGTTTCAGTGTTTGGTCAGAATTGTCATTCACAGCCAGCGGCAGAGGAGTGAGGTCTATGTATTGAGAGAAAACAAATAAAATATATTTGCGGAGGTTTATAAGTACCATCTCGCCGATTGAATAGTTAATGCCTTAATTTATGGCGAAGAATAAAATGTATACAAGAATTGGATCCCTTCGCGTGCTGATTTAGTAAAAAGTCTCTAATGAAGTGGTAAAGGTTTGTTTCGGAGCCGAGTAGAATGATAAATGCACTAAGTAAATTAATTTATTAGCATTTTGAATGGATCCCGGACCAGCGTTTCTTTTCCGAGCCTAAAGTATCGTCTTACATAATTTATCTATTTAATTTAATGGTGCTGTTGTTTATTAACATTTTCTCTGCGTAGTAATTTTCGCTTTTTCGGCCCAATTTAATGATAAGTAATGCGTTAAAAATATGTGTACTAAAATAAACAACAAATTTCTGCTGTTACGGTGTAATTAACTGAAACTTGTACATTTATGCAAAATATTTTAATGATTTGCTTTAAAAAAATAAAGCTTTTATTGTAATTTCTTTAGAGATTCACAATTAACTTTAACTAAAAAGCATTGTTCTAAATAATTCATTTTTGAATAATTGATTACATTTAAAATATCGATTTTTCCACCTTAAATACAAACTTTTTACCCTCGTTGTTTTTTGAGAAATATTATATGTTAATTAAATCATGGATGTAAATTACATTTTGTTGGTTCAATTTTTATTATGCAACGTAAATTTCGTTCATATTAAAAACATTAAAACTCGATTTTACCCAAAAACAATGACCATAATAACAATCGTAGGTATATCGTGAGCATAATGCAAAAACCTTTCAAAGGTTTGTTTTGTTAATGAGTAAATTCTTTAATTATCGTCAAAAATGTTTATAAATTTAGAAACCTTCATCGAAAATTAAAAAAAGAAAAACGAACATGAAACATAGTTTAAATTATTTAATTTAAAAATAAATGTGGTTGGTTTTTGCAGTATGCTCACGATTTATAAAAAAATCAGGGAACCAATATTAGACTTAAGCCTTGCTAGATTGTTTTGTTATGTAAATAGGCAATTTATCTCAATAAATTTTAGGCTCAGTTATGCAAATATAACCAAAATTTAGCAACAGTATTTTCCCCTCGAACCCACACTTTATCACACCAATGATGAACTCGTAGAGAAGTCGGCACCTCGTTTCAATTAAATTACTGAATCCCTCATATTTCTGCTACATGTTTTTCCATTTTAAAATATTTTTTCTCACGCCACGCAATATACGCGGGAGGGTAAACTAATTATATTCCACGCGATAAACACATTACGGGAGAAAAAAAGATTTTCAATATGTATGAACAATAGTTTCATACAAAAGGTTTTATTTTCTTTTGCTTTTGTAAATTTTCATTCATTTTGATCCATACTCTTTGAGCGTAATAAATATGCCCAATAAAATAATAATAATTAAACAAAATGCATTCAAAATAACAGTTTTTGCGTGCACTTCTATAAAATTGATAAGTTTTAATAATAAAATTTCAAACTTAATAATTTTTAATTAATATATGTAAAAACAATTAACACTCTCGTTTTGATAATCGTTCACTTTACATATATAATACAACTCAAAAGTGTTTTTTGTCTTCACAACCAATTAAAAAAACGTATTACTCAAAGGATACGATGAATGTAAAAGACAATGCTTTATTACCATACGACAGAGTAAAAAATGTTTTAAAAATACAAAATATATTTTTAAACTGGTAGAGAGTAAGAGTGAATTTTCCTTAGATTTTTGTTCTGTTCATTTATTAAAATTAAGAAAAAACCTAAATACTGTTTTCATAAACTTTAAAATAAGAATAATTTTTTAAAAAACTTCATGAAAATAATTAAATACAAAACTAAAAAATATTTTTAAAAGATACATGAAATGTGACAAAATTAATTATATCAATTAATATACAAAAAAAAAACTATTATATCTTTAATTATATAACATTAAACCACGAGTGTAAGTCCCTCTCCAAGCACAAGATCATAGTCTCTTTTATGGAGAGGCACAGCGAATCGAAATATAAAAGTTCTCCATATGTATAAATGATTAAAATGTATTATGTTATAAATAAAATATAAATATAATAAATGAATAAATAAAAACATTTTTCAGTTTGAAAAAAGATTGAAATCATCATTCAAATAATTAAAATAATCAAACTTGTCTGATTGTTATAACGAACAATTTATGTGTGCATGTTACCAACGACTATTTATTTTTAATAGAGAAGATTCGTTATTGCAATATCTTTTACGATAAAATATAAATATTCAATGAATACATTTTTGTAACTAGATTAAATGATATAATACTAAAAATATCAACCACTTAAATTTGATTAATGTGCCTTTTCATTATAAAAGCGTTTTATAAAATATTTGTGTTGGTATTGAAACCGTTTATAAAATTATAAGAACATAGAATTTAAAGAGACCATTTTCACGTTAATAGCTAATTTTATTTATTATTTTACTACCAATTTTCGTGAAATTGACAGTTAAAAGTTTATGATGGTTTTTCATTTCACTTGAAGATTTAAAAAGAAATGATAAAGGAAAATGTTACCTCAAACACTTAATTGTGCTGTATTGATATTTTACTTTAAGTTAAAAATATTTTACAAACCATAGGAAGAAAAGTTAAATAATATAATTTTTCTTCCTATAGTTTGTATTATACTGAAACAAGTTAAATAACAAATGCTTCAATAAACTACAAACTCCTGTATGTATATAAATATACACATATATATGTATATATATATATATATATATATATATATATATATATATATATATACATATATATATATATATATATATAGGTATATATATATATATATAGGTATATATATATATATATATATATATATATATATATATATATATATATATATATATATATATATATATATATATATATATATATATATATATATATATATATATATATATATATATATATATATATATATATATATATATATATATATATATATATATATATATATATATATTATATATATATATATATATATATATATATATATATATATATATATATATATATATATATATATATATATATATATACAATATTTATATATATATATATATATATATATATATATATATATATATATATATATATATATATATATATATATATATATATATATATATATATATATATATATATATATATATATATTAAATTATTACAATATTACATTATTTTAAGAAAAATACAAAATGTACAGAATTCCTCAAATTTAAAATAAAATATAATAAAGATCATCAATTTTAATTAATTTTACGTTTTTTGGATATTTTTATTTTCCGTTTTATGGACATACATCAAAAACAATTTTTTTATTCGGCTCAATAAACGAGTTTTCTGAAATATCGTTTAAATTATTCAAATCATATTACTTTTTAAATAATATTAAGTATGTTTTTGCTACTAAAGTGTGGTATTTTTGCTTATTGATTATGTTTCCAATAATTTTCAGATCAAACAGAATTTTCCCTAATATAATATATGTAAAACTGAAAAAATGTTAAAAAAACATTTTCTGTCAATGTTTTAGCTATTACATTTTATTACATCAAAGTATTATTCGATGGAAGGTATACAAATATGATTGAAATTCTCAGAAATGGTTGATTTTATATTCAGTACATTTGTGTAAAATTAGATATAAAATTCTACAAAATAAACACATGATCAAAAAAACAGCTCCTTTTCCAGTTAGGTACCGACGGGCGATAGGCGGAATGATTTTGAATAAATATTTTTACAGTTACAAAAAGTACCTTAATAATAAATAATGGAAAACCTACGTTTCTTTCATCAAAGGTACTCTACCTAAAAGAATTTATGATTCAGAAATTTAAAATTCATGTATTCCGTTTATAATGTGAAATAGCTTTAATATCAAGTCACTAATGTAAACGAAAAAAAATAAGCAAATGTTTTTTGATAATTATTTTTTATCTTAAGATGAGATTATTTATTTAAACGACTACTTATGTAATACGCTATATTAAAAGTATTTGCGCTAAATTTATTTTTACAAATCGATCATAGAATAAAGGAATATTTAATTACAATGTGTCTTATTTGAAAGAAAGTATTTATTAAGATATTTTTCGATATCAAAAAAAATATACAGACACAAATGAGTCGTGAATATGGATGATTGAGTATTTACAAGGTTTATGATCTTAAATTGTCTGGTGATCACTTTATACACTGTGTAACACTTACCATTCTGCCGATGATTGATATAAAATTTCCACGAGTAGAGAACATACTTTGAGTGGCAATATCATTATAATTTTTATTTAAGCATGTTTAATTATTATTGTCTAATACGAATGATCAAAAACAAGTTTTAACTTTTTAAAATTATTTTTTGTAAAAATGTTTACTAAAAGAGAGTAACTAGATAATGTTTAAATGCTTTGTGATTTATCAAAAACGCTATTATTTCTTCAATCACGCAATATTTTTAAAACGTAGAATCTTTATTTAGCTTTTGCATATTATCAGTGATTTATTGGAAGAATATAAAAGAGAATATAAATTTTTATAAAAAAGCTTTTTTCCTACATCGAATAATAAATTAGTTTATTTCCATTCTCAATGCAAAGTGGTTTCAGTAAATCAGGTTCATAATAAAGATGTGAAATATTCCACGAAGCTGAGACTGAGACAATTTTCATACATCTAAGCAATTTGAAGGTGATTCACATGATTAATGCAACATTGTTAAATGCCCCACAAATCAAAAAAAAATATATAATAGGACGAGTGTTATTAAGGGTATAAATTTTAAATACAAAGGTGATAAAAGTTACGAGACTTCCATTGAGAAAGAATGAATTTTCCAGGTACATACACATATTAAATTCCTCGAAAATTGTATTACTTGCATGTTCTTTTTTCCTTTTAGCCCAAAATGCCTGCATAAAAGAAAATTTTATGTTCCATCATTTAAAACTGAATTATATTAGTATTTTTTCGTACAAGATTTAATTATATTAAAAAATATCTCATTAAATGCTTGTAGCTTCTGTAGCAAAATACTAATTTTGAATACGTAAAGTAAAAGAAAAACAGAGTTACAAAAATCAGTTAAATTATTTGTGTTATATCGTACATATAACATTTAGAGATTCAATTTTTTATTAAAAATCCGTTTTAATTTTTATTCCGTTTATATATATATATATATATATTTATATATATATATATATATACATATATATATATATATATATATATATATATATATATATATATATATATATATATATATATATATATATATATATATATATATAAATATATATATATATATTTATATATATATATATATATATATATATATATATATATATATATATATATATATATATATAAATATATATATATATATATATATATATATTTATATATATATATATATATATATATATATATATATATATATATATATATATATATATATATATATATATATATATATATATATATATATATATATATATATATATATATATATATATATATATATATATATATATATATATATATATATATATATATATATATATATATATGTACTGTAAAAGATGCACTTCGAAATACGGTATTCTCAAGAGATTGGACCAATTTTAACTTCTCCATCTTCTTGAGAGAAACTGCGTGTATATAAGCATATATTTGTGTACAAGTTGTTTATGGATGGTAGAATCTGAACACAAATTTCAGGCAAGTGAGGTATTACGCTCAATTCAAGTTGCCTTAGAAATACAGTTACATTTAAGAGTATAGTATAAAATTTCTCTTATACATATTAGATTTCTCGAGCTAGATGACTGCATTTTAAAAGACTGCATTTTACATGCTCAAATACGCTTAAGTAGAGGAAAAAGGTTTAAAATAAGTCTTCTTCTACTTCTGCTTTAAGAGGGATTAGCCTCCTGCGATGTCGATTCCCAGCAATCGATACATCTCTTTGGTGGTCTGCTCGGGAGTCGTCTACTTTGGGGGGTAGTCTGAATGGTTCCATTATCATTGTCATTGCCATTATCGTTGTAAAATAAGTACATAATATATTCGTAAGCATTGGTTAAAATTTAATTAGGGTAATTTAAATTATGCCCCTATAATAAGATCAATTGTAATGATCCATTGGTGATGGTGGTTAGGAGGGCGCGTTGGAAGGATTAATGAATATTCATCGATAAAGTGAATTTAATGGAAATGTTTGTGGTGAAATATCCTATGCCGGCTTGGTGTTCTAATCTAAATGTGATCAAGGTGTCACGAGTTTCATTATTATTTGCAAAACATTGAAATATTTAAAGTATCCCATAATGCCACTACACCAAGATTATTCCTGTAATGTCATCAAATATATTATCGATTATATATATAATAAAATATTTACAAAAAGGTAAAGTGAGTTTTTTTCCGCCTCCGTAGTGTTCGCCACGCTCGGCTACCATACTGAATGTTCCAAGTTCTTTTTTCCGAAAGAGTCCGTGACACTAACCACGGGACCACAACCCGACACTCAATTCCATTCCCAAAGGCGGGGTTGTAAAAATAAAATCGATTTTTTCACTCTAATATTTATTCGATGTTTTTGACCTTTGTTTTTGGTACCTGAAGCGGAGGGTCGATCACCTATCGTTCATGTTTTTTTTACGATCAAGATAATACTGCGTTTATATGATGCAGTGCCCTGTGCACCATCGGGTGAAGATAAGGGTTTGAAGATGCAAGTGAGTTTAGTTTTTTATCTTTATTTTTGGGACACTTTAATATATTAATTCTATCATAAAATGTGATTATTATTCACCTGCATTAATGATCGAACTTTTTTTTATCTAATTTTCAATAAATGAATGTTCCTTTGCCGATAATTATATAAAATACTCTACCCTTTGTTTCGGGTTGTAGTTCAATCCAATATCTGTAGTGAATTACCGGTAATTGTTAGCAGTTTATCTACGGCACACAGATTGGACGTGACCACCAGTATAGAGCTACATGGAGCTTTTAAAGTATTTATTTTTTCAAATCACCAACTGCCGAAATCTGAAAACAAAGATTTTCGTTTGCATGATATAAAGATAATACTGACTTTAAAAATGAGTATTTTATTGTAATTATTACAACAAATTTATTTTATTTATTGTTTCCGCATTAACTTTGTGGTAAGACATGTTACAATGATTAAAGAAAAAACTTGTTTTTTACCGCTTGAGTTTTATTAAAGACCCCCTCCCTCTAACATTCCCCTCTCCTTATTTATAGAACAATTTTATATTTTATATTTTAGTTACTATACAGACCTGAATGATGGAAGTTTAACTTCTGAAACATGTAGTCTTTAATACAACTCAAGTGGTAAAAAACAAGTGTTTTCTTTATATCATTACAACAAATTTAATTGATATGTTTTTAAAAAGAAAATATTTTCACGTGCGTCAAACGAAAACAATTATTTATTGTACACCTGTATACACTCGACCATGTATGGTATAGCACGCAAGGAGAAAATCGAGTCCTTCTTTTAAGCTTCGCGGTTTATAATATGCATTCTTACTTTCGAACCGATATTACCAACATGACGCTTTTATGTGATAAGGTATCGTCAAACCAAATCCCGAGACAAACAACCCAACCATTAAATACGTCCTTAAACGTTCAAGCATGTTGGTTGAGCCAGATACCAACTAACCTATCACACGCTCGCAAAACACACACATACATATTTCAGTGTATATGGGAGAATGTTTAGCTACATAAAGAAATGATTTACAATATTTTATGTGTTAAAAAATTTGTTCTTTAATTATTGATTTGTTATTTATATCAAGATTTTTCTTTACTGATATCTCAACATAGATGACGAAAAATATGGAAGTCTGGGCTTACGACCTATCATTGCCTATTTTATGTGATCACTTTACAATGCGTAACATTTACAATTCTTCACATTTTTGTTCTACTGTAGGCTTCGCGGCGATATTTATAGTTGAAATAGGTAATTTAATATTAGCAGAAACCTTTATTAAATGTTCGTAAGATTAATCTCGAATTAATTTACTTACTTAAGCATACCTGAAAATATCATTTTCACTTTTTAGTAAACTTTTTTTGACCTGTTAAGTAATTTTTGCTCTCAAATCCAGAATTCACTCCAAGTAGGAATGAATCCTGGATTTATTTATATTTTTCAAAAGTCTCTTTATATATTTTTATTTATACATCTATGTTGACATACATCTATGTGTTTGCCCGCCTCCGTAATGTAATGGTCAGCACGCTAAGCTACTGTACTGGAGGTCCCGGGTTCAATTCCCAGAGGGGGGAAAATAAATATAAGTGATTTTTTACTCTAATATTTATACAATATTACCCTGGACTGGTGTCTGAAGCGAAGAACTAATCACATTTCCTTCTCGTGTTAACAATGATCAAGATAACACTGCGTTTATATGATGCAGTGCCCTATGCACCATCGGGTGCGGATGAGGGTTTGATGATATTAAATTTCCAAAAAAAAAAGTTTTTTTACTTACAATGAAGTATTTTATTTCCATAAATAATCCAATCAAGAATATTCTATTCTCATATAATATATTTGATTAAAAAAATGCAGTCTTTTGTGAAAGGAATCCATGTCAAAGTTTCATATAATTTATTCAAAAAAAGATTTAAATTGCAAAACCCTTTTTAAAAAAAAAAAAACAGTGTTTCTTTTATTACTGTTTATTTTCAGATTACTTTCAAGTGGTTTGAAACATAAATCATTCTCGGATCGAGCATAAAATTAGCTTACTCCACCCGCACAATTTAAATCCCAGTGCTATCAAGTTTTCATAAAGGGATCAGACCATCCAAATACACAGTATTTGTTCCTAAATCCAGTTCAAAGATGTAAAACACGAGTAGATTGATGTTGTTAAGGAATTTTAAATGGCGGTTAACGTTCACATTCCGGAAAAATATCGACTGAAAACGGTCGACCCTATATTTTTTTACACTTAATTAAACTCGTAACTAACAATCAGTTCTTTACGCGAAAGAGGCTAGTGAAATAAATATATTCATACTATGTAGGAAATATATACGCACACGAGAAATAATAATCGGTTTGTAACATAATGAATTGAACTCTCCGAACATTTGATATTTTAATGAATATGCGGTATTTTTAGGATGCCTGAAAAATGTTGATATTTTATTTATTTACATATTTTTTACTAATATTGAATTGTTAAATTCTAGTATTGTTACGATAATTTTAAAGTAATAAAAAAATCTTTTTCAATTATTTAATTTTTATTTAAATAAAACGCAAATAAGTAATGAGGCAAGTGCATGGGTACAGTATTAATAAATTAATAAATAAAATATAGTTATTGTTAAAAGAAAAAATAATAAAATAAGTAAAGGAATAAATAAATAAATTACTTGTATTTAAAATATAAAGGAATGAAATAATGCTTGAGAAAATTAATAATGGAGTAAAATTATAAGTGCGTTGGTACAAACTTTTGAAAGAAAAAAACATTCTATCATAAATTACATGACATTAATATAGATAATTATGGAAAAGGAAATGGATGAGGAATAGGTAGAAATGACTAGGGCATTCGACGTTGCATACCGGCAATCTCGCAACCTTGTGGGCGTTAGAGTTATTGACCTTACAGTTTAAAATATCATCACAAAAACGGTATGTTATCATTATCTTACTCTAGTTCCATATTTTTAAGCGATTCATTTACTTAAATGTGAAAAAAAAACATATGTGATAGCTTCTTCCGTTTAAAAATAAATATTTCTATTCACATACGTATAAACCAATATTATAACTTTAATTATACTGGACCAGAGTAGAGCTGACGTGTTCCCGTTTACCTTTAAAATACTTAAAAGTACAAACATCAGATCCAATTTTGTACCCACCTTTCATGTTTGTTTAATGATTATATTTATGTTTCATGTACCTACTCTGCGTTTAATCTTTATTTTCCGATCACTGCGAATTCGGATCTAACCCACATATTAGCATAGATTAGACAAGCTTTTGTGATTCTGGATTCTGGATATTCCCTTTTTGGCGCCAGATTTGAACCGAGGCCGGGCGCGAGATGCGCGTGCGCCGCGCTGGCGCCCCAACCCCGGGCTGTAGCCACCGCGGCCCATCGCCAGTCGCCGCCTCAGTACTAGTCCACAGCCCTCTAGCCCTTGCGTGCGAAGCCCGCTCCGTGTCGGCCGACTGAACGCGCAAAACTTTTCCCACCTCATTAGCCCGCGCTAAAACTTTGCTTGTTCGTCTTAAAAATATTAATACGCTCCTCGCTGAGAAGCTGCGAAAGTACGACTACCGCTTAGCTAAGTGGTACTGAAAACTTTTCAGTGTGTTCTATCTAAATACTTACTAAATAGATTTTGGCCGAGGGACAGTTGTTATTCAAAACACCTTTTTTTCGTGTAATGTGTATTTTGTTTCCGGAAGCGCGGCACCATGGTAGATCCGTTTAAACTTTTTTGGGTGCTCACCAACAGCACGTACTTGGGTAAGTTTACTATCAACAATATAAACGTAATTAAAAGTAAAAAAATATCTTCATTTTAAATCTCTTAGAAATATTTGAATGAAAATTTTTGTATTACATTTGAAAAAACATATTCAAAATTCAAAACAATATTTTTTTTATTAAAATGACAGTAAAAATGGTGAATTTATTTCAAAAATATTGTTTGAAAAGGATATAAAATAGAATTTAAAAAATAGGAAATTAATTATTTCTGTTCTTATGGAGATAGATTCCATCGTTTGGATTCGATAACATTTTTTTGTATTTCATAACGTTAAAATAAGTTTAGCTTATAAAAAGAAAAATTAGATTACTACTTTATTATATAACTTTTTAATAAATAAATTTGAAATAATTAAAATTAATACCAAATTAAATTAAACTAACTTGTTATTAGTCAATGCAGAAGTACAGGATACAAAATTTATCCGTAAAAATTCCTGTGCCTTTTTTCCGTTTCATTAAATTTAATGGTAATTGATACCTGTTGTTTTTTTTTCAGTTTTATTAATAGCTTTTTTACTTTATAAAATTATTCACTTTAAAAGTCAAAATGTAAAAAAAATGCTGCTGATATTTTTTAACACTTTTCTAACGACATTACCAAGGTTAAAATAAAATATATTTAAACGAATTCAATCCCTAGGCCTATTTGTCATATTTTGGACAAAGTACCGGCATAGGTACACAAGAAATCTTTTTTCAATCTAACTGGGCCCGAAATTATCTTTACACTATAAAGAGACGTACACAATAAGTATTCATCCCTATTGTGCGAGTTTCCGAAAGTTCTATACAATACATATAAGGAACATTCCCAATGCTACTTTAAGCCTCATAATCTACTCTCTGAGATTGGTTTCAAACAATTTTCTTTATTGAATAGGTAAAATGTCGAATTTGAAAAAGAAGTTTTAACTATCAGACAAGAAATAAGATTTTATACGAATGTCTGGCCGGGTATCGCTTGCAACAAAAAATGACGTATCAATCGTAGGGTTGAAATAAAGTAGCGCAATTTATTTTTTAAATAAACTTTTATGAGATCGGGTTCAGGGTAAGTTCAGGGCGTATCAGTGAAAAAACATCTCTGGAATCGGTTAGCTTTTAATATAGTCGTAGAATAGTTAAGCCATTTCCAATTCATCTGTTTAAATCCCGATAAGATTTGGATCCTAAAAGGTAAATCGAAGTATATCCTATAGTAGGCGAGAAAGGTCCCAATCAACCTTTGAACATCACATTTTTTATTGTTTAGGGGTGGTCCATTTATTCGGAAGGAAAGTAATCACGGCAACCCTTGAGGTGAGATAAGACGATTTTCTCCCAGTTTAGTAAAATCCAGATGCTGTTGTATGTATGTGTACTTTTAGTTTACACGCTATCTGTACCTGCTCTGGAAATCTCTATGTAGCTCGAGTGAGTGGTTTCGATTATTTGACCAGAACCTTTATGGATCTTAGAAACCCATTTCTTTCTTTTGTTTTCTAGTATTTACAAACGCAAATCTATTGGATTAACGTATTTTGACAAAATATAAAAATATTTGTTTCAAACGTAAATCCGTGGATTCAAATAAAACATTGAACTATTTCTTTCGAAACGAAAAAGCTGACATGAAAAAATTAATAAAAAACTAACTAACTAACTAACCACCACGCCGCTTCCCCGCAGGGGTAGGCAGAGAGAATAGAGCGCCACACCACTCTATCCTTGCAGACATTCTTCGCCTCTTCCACGTTCATGCATCTCCTCATACATACCCGCCGATTGTTACGACTCCTAACCTGACCACTTTCATGTATTTGGCATACCTGATTATTAATAAATATTTTCACTAATAAATCATTTAAATCAAGGTTAAAAGTATTAAAATATAATCCTTGACCACACATGCATATATAACGGAATCTGTAAACAAGGGCTCGGGATGAAAGATAAAATATTAATTTCTATTTTACATCGTTTTATACTGTGAAATGTAAATACAAACATTGTATGTAAATAGTTACAAAAGCTACGAGTACGACTACGAGCAAAGGTTACAGTATTGTATGATTCCGAAAATGTGAACCGTTTGTTAATTTTGTATTTCATGAGTTTCTCAAATTATTTTGTTTTGAGATAATCCTAAAAATAAAAGTAAAATATCCAAATTTAAACACCTGGGATAAGAATTTATATATTTTTTATCTATAGAGCTCAACTATTATAATTTAATTGCACGTTTTTTAACGCTAATATTTTAAATTGTCTCTTTTCTAAAAGTATTGCTTGATTCAAGACATCGGTACATATTTAAACTTATCTTATTTAGCACTACAACGAGAAAGGGTTGGTAAAGACAAAACAACAATTATTGTGGCAAAGATTATTGTTTGTACGAATAAAAAAAATCCTTTGTACGCTTCCGCTTGATACAATTGAAAGATGCTTGTGATTGAATGAAAGCACTCGTTTTTTTATTAATAAATGGAAGTGCACCAAGTATTTCAATTATATTATTTGTTCCAAAGTACAATTAAGTATTATTACAGTGAAATTCCATCAAATAATTCCAATAAAACTCAAGTAGATTATTATTAATTAACAACATGCGCCTAACAGAAAAACGTAATTTTTGATAGCAAGTGGTAAATTGAATAATTTTAATTATTTCATTCATGAAAAATATCTTGCGTTAAGAATTTGGTTGAATAATTATCTTTCAGAAGTTCGATATGGAAAATCAGGTTCAAAGTGAGTGATGGAATTCTGATATATGGTATTTTTTTCATTAAAAACCTCAAAGTCAAAATTTTATCTCATTCAATGATGCGCTAAAGAGGAATTGATATAATTGAAAATATATCTCAATTTTCAATAAGAAAATTACCGAAATTTCAAACCTTAATTATAGTTCAAACAGGCGCGCGCAAAAAACTTAATATCTGAAATATAATATGAACGAAATCTGTAGTATTACTCCGTCAACTCCTTAAACTCTCAAAGAAAGACCATAGATTAAATGATATTGTAAAGGTATAGGATTACACTTTGTCCGTCTATTTTTCATTTATCAACTGTCAGTGTGCGAAAGCTGTTTCATCTAACCTTTGAACTTTTTTTATGATTTATTAGTTACTTAAAAAAAGATGGATTTTAAACGTCGTGTGAGAATTTAAAAAAGAAAAATGATGAAGTATTTATTAAAATAATTGTATTTCAATTATTTTATAAAAAAAACACTTGTGTTCTATTTAGAATTTATTTCGATAAAATATATTTTTCTTATTCTTATCCACAGCTTATCCCTATGGTGATATTAAATAAATATTTAATTGAATATAAAAGTTAAATTAATTTTGTCCCTCTGAGTATCGAAACCGGGACCTACAGCAAAGTAGCTAAACGCCGTTACAACTACGTGATGAAAACGGAAAATTATTAATTACTACGAATATAAATACTACTTTAAACCGTAAGGCTTTATTTATAATATGATTGAAGATGCAATAAGGTTTAGAAAAAACATAAAAACAACTATTCAATTAACCATAATGACCTATTTTGCAACATAACTTGGATTCAGAAAGAAAAAAAAAAAGATAATTGCTTAAATATAACAAAATTCAATAATGTATATTTGTGAATATGACAAATCAATCTTTTTAAAATTATTATTTTAGATGCTGTGTAAAATAACGGTAAATAAATGAAGCTATTTAAGATTGATAAACATGTTTTAAAATTTCCTTTCTTCTTAATCGATGTTGTCAGTATAAAATACATTTTACTCCTTGAATTCTCTCGAATGCGAATACGCTGAGGAATTAATATTATTATTACTGTTTACGACTCAGATGAGACCAGTTGTGGGTGTTAATTTTAATACTTTTAATGGACTAACTTGAGAAGGCGCCTGTACTTTGGATTACTTGGTAAGGAGTTGCGTCGCTAACTACGTGACTAGATTCTGTATTTATTTGGAAATGTGAAAATTTTATTAAATAACTTAAAACGCATGACTTTCCATCTCAATAAAGTACTCGTAGTTTAAATTTTCATCAGGTATCTGACAAGTGAACTGTAATAAAGGTACTATGTATTACGAGATATTCCATGTACATTTTTTAATATTAAATTGGTTTTGCAAGGTAAAACGCAGGTAGGTAAAATGAATATTAAATATATAAATAATATAACATTATCCTTATCATTCATTGTTCATTTTTTGTAAAGCATATCACATCAAATCGTTATACTTTTAAACATTTAAACAGTATAAATGTGAACGATGAATGTTAAGGAGAGTGGTTTATTACCATACCACAAACTTAACAATGCTTTAAATATATAAAATATATGTATACTATATTAATATTTCCATTGCAAGTACGATTCACAAACAATTCATTTACAACACGAGTGTTGATGATAAAATTATGTATTTTTAATTGTGTTCAAATGTAAAATCACGACCGATGCCATAAAGAATCGTTGGAAAACAAATTGCTAAACCACACTTTTGAAACAAGGAAGGTCTTTTCCCTCTCTCTAACCTTAAAGTACTCTTAAATCACACAACTCACAACGATATCTCAAAAAGAGATGATACAAAACATGGTTCTGGTCTTTACTCTGCTCTGTTTTGAATTAAAACAGTTAAATTTTCCATAAAAGTGATGCGAAAGATTTTTGAAATTAAAAATAATATGATAACGCCAAGGGACTACAAAGCATTTGCATGTTTTCTTGTTTGATATTTTTAAAGCTGAAATCAGATTTCTACGGTGGCTTGGAGGGTTGAAAAAAAATGCGGAGATTAGAAAATACGAGAAGATACAAAAAGTATATCTAATAAGCAGACAACTTTTATTTAAAATATTTTGAGTGTTATGCAAATCCTTGTTCACAAATCTGGGCTTTTTAAATGTAGATTTTTTTTAAATATTGACATCTCAACATAGATAAGGAAAATGATTGAAGTCTAGGTTACAAGGTTTACGACAACCAAATTTCTCCAATTTCATTTAATAATTTTTTTCAATTTTGTATTAACATTTTCCATTCTACAAGGTGTTTACTCCTTTCGTAATTAAAATCTTTTTAATTGCTCAATATTTTACAAAATCTAGAATGCTTGTTAAACAAATAGATCGCAGATCGTAAATACCAACTAAACATTGTAAAACAGGTCTGGTAATATACATGCTAGTGCTTATAATATTTTGAGAATAGAAAGACTCTCTCTCCGCAATGTATAAACAATCAAGTCAGGGGTGTGAGCGTAAAATACGGTTTCTGGCTCTAAATTTGTTATTATATAAGAGGTTCACCGTAGAAGGTTGATTTGAGACCCCGCGGGGCCAAAGAAACATGTATGTAACCAACTCGATTTTAGGTATAATGTAACATGTTATACTAGGAACTACGATAGAAAACCTTGTTTTATGATATGCCTCATATTTTACGGGTACATACGAATACACGTCATCGCACTATGACAGCACCTACGTAAATGACTTGACCCTATTCCAAACTGCGAGTCAGGGAGACTGAATCCCTTTCTCTTTGTAAAATATGCCGGGGTTTTTAAAAACGATTTTCTGTTTCTGAGAGTTGGGAATAATATACAAATCAAAGAAATCAGATTAAGATTAATGATTCTCTATCTCTAATTTTCAAACCGTTTTCAACGTTTTTCATTGAGATTGATGGGTTCAGTCGTTAGGCGGCTACATATATATGTATATTTATTCAGTAAAAACTTCCTTTCGTTTCAGATAAAAACTGTTTACATTGTTTTAAGTCTCCTTAGTGAAAAACATCTCGGTTCTTTCGCGCACAAATGAAAATCGATTGACGGATGGCGGAAGGGTTTCTCTGCTAACAAAGACGAACGCCGAGTCACATACCGCTGAGTAATCCAAACGGTAAGCTGACTAAAGCCGCTTGAGAGGTGGAACCTTTTAGACTATGGAAGAATCACCACTCAACCACTCGATGTGATAAATATACTGTTTTTAATCCAGATACTTAAATGCATATACAGAAAATAGACAACATATGATTATCATACTATTTAATTTGTATTTAAAGTAATAAGTATTAAAAATGTCTTATTGTCTGCCTCCATAGATAAGTGGTTAGTGCATTAACTCCCAGGTTCGATTCCCAGAAGGCTCTTCTCAAAATATATTTATTTTTTTATTTTTCACTCTAATATGTATTTAACATAATTCACGACTGATACATGAAATGCAGGGCTTATTTAACGACAAATGCACCGTTAGGTAAGGGTTCAAAGAAAAAAGGTCCAGAAACTCAAAAACAGTGCACTTAAAAATTGAAAAATCAGAGGACATTACCTCTTGATAATAAAATATGTGTTTCTTTGTATTATTTTTTTTAAATTTAATTTTTTATATTAAACACTTGAATATACCATTTAAATGAGTTTTATTTTTATATATACGACTAGTTTCGAAAATTTACAGATGTTATAATCTTCTGCTAAAAATTAAAACTAATTAGTAAAAATTAATTAGTTTGAATTTTTACCAGAAGATGAAAACATCAGTAAGTTTTCGAAATTAGTCGTCCATATATAAATCTCATTAAAGCGGTATTTTCAAGTGTTTAATTTAAAAAAAAAAAGTAATCAACATGTCATTCTACAAAGTGCCGAATCAATAAATAATATGTTTCTTTGTATTTTATATCTTAATAATAATAATAAAACCCTTATCCGCACCCCAATGGTGCATAGGGCACTGTGTCATATAAACGCAGTGTTATCTTGATCGTTTACACATGAAGGAAAGGTGATCAGCCCTCCGCTTCAGGTACCAGTCCAAGGTAATATTGAATAAATATTACAGTGAAAAAATCACTTATATTTATTTTACCCCCCTTGAGAATCGAACCCGGGACCTCCAGAACGGTAGCCGAGCATGCTGACCATTACACTACGGAGGCGGACAAAATTTTATATCTTAGTTATATGTAAAGAGTTTAGACTTCTACACGGTTAAATTGATTGCCTCGAGATGTGCAGATGTCGTTTGAGTCTATTCATTCGAAAAACTTGATTAGAAGTTATGGCACCGCGTTTGAGTTTTAAATAAGTTAAACGAAAAGAAAAAAATACAATCAGGAAGACGAATGAAAAAGCAGGCGTGATAACTGAGTCGACGAGTCGCTAAAATTGCGTCGTAAGCTCTACGACTCTACGGTATAAGATCGAGATGGCGCTAGCAGACGATACTAAAATACGTAGCGATTTGAATGGGATAAAGTTTCGACAGTGAATGATTGAATATTGAATACTATTCTGAGAAAGATGCCAATTTATCGAAGCAGTAGCGTTCTGTTTCCAATGAAAAGTAACCTGAGGTTTATGGCCAGTCAACACCAGGGAATCGGTTTTGTTATTTGATATATGAATAATTCGGTTTATTGCTACAAAAAGAGTATGAATGACGCGAACACAACTAAGAGTTATTTCAAGTGATCTTTATTGCTTTGTTTTTCTTTCGTTTACTGTAATAATTTTCCTTCCATCGAAACATTACAAAGAGAGAATATATTGACAGGAAACATGTAGCATTATTTATATTGCTTTTCCCGATAACCACTTTCTGGGGTACGTAAATTAATGACTGTGTTTCAAGGAAAAAATAATCCCTATTTCCTATCTTAATATTATAAACCTCCGTAATTTTACTTACGTACTTGGATGTAAGTTTCAATGAGATAAAAGTTGGACACATACATTAAAAGTTTTAAAGTACTATTCATTTTGTTTGATTATCATTTTGTTTCTATTCATCTATTCATTTTGTTTGATTATCATAAACGGAAAAAAAACATATGTATCATAACTCCCATTTGATTGAAATAACTAGCATTAAATTTATTTGGGCATACTTTTTTTAAATAAAACTAAAAAACTGGCAAGATACAATACGGAAATAGGAAAAATCATGAAATATTATTTTTTATGCGGGTGAGTATGTATGTAAAAACGTCAAAGTTTATTAAAAACAGAAGAAATTTGAATTCAATAAATGACGCCATACGCTGAAGATATATCAGATAGAAATTTGAGTCAATAAAAGATCTATCATTGTCAAAATCACTATTCTGTATTTCATCAGCAGGTATGTTTAATCTTTTATTATGTTAATATTGATTCTCATGACTAACAGTTAATACAAATGTGAATTTTAATAACAAATGAGCTTTTTATGTCGTTAGTCACACATCAATGTATTTACATCATTGTCGCAATCAAGATCGGAATTTTCTTTTCATTTTTTTTATTTATTCACCCCAAGGTTGAAATATCAATATAAAAAGTGTCTCTACTTAACATGAAGCATATTTTGTTTTTATATAAAAGAAGATTTGAAGTCTGAGCATCCTAGGGCTTACAACCTGGCTTGATTTGTGATTTGATAGACAACATAACATATTTCACACACAATTTATGCGGTGAATCCATTAAATGAAAACCATCATTTAAGGCAGCCAAATGCAAGGTTGTAGGACATAGGATGCTCAGATTAAAAAAAAATCACTTAAAAACGTTGAGTTGAATATATGTATATTTTTTCACGAGCATGCTAAAAAAGAAAATCGCAAAATTTAAGTATGCCTGTTTATTCTAAGCAGCTTATGCATAAGTTATGTTAAAAGGTATGACTGTCTTTCAAGATAATTATTATCCACTCTCTGAAACAATCACACAAGTTTAATGAAACAATGACGGGAACAGAAGTGCAGTAATTGTTTTAAGTGAGAGACGTGTGCTAATTATAGCACTTAGAGCTAAGTGTTCGTACAGAGAAAATGTCTTGAAGATGTTTGTCTCCAAATTATCTTCATTACTTTAATATGTATCCCATGTTAATCGTTCTTACCTGCTAAACATTTATAACGATGATATTCAAGATTTTTTAAAAGGAAAAATGCGTTCTGTATTAATCAAAATTATTAGCAATATTTTCGGTACTTACATATGTCTACATTTTTCAAAAATAGTTGGCAAACAAATTTTTAAATTTATTTTTTAGTAGGAAGATTTTTCTCTTTTGTTATCTGAAGAGAATATGAAAGTTTGGGCATTAACGTTATGACGTAGTGGTTTAAAGGAATACTTTATTCAGTTTAAACTATTCTACATTATGCCTTTGATTAAGCAACCATATCACTTAAGCCAGCAGAATACTTAAATATTCTCCTATCCTATCAAAAAACATATTTTCGTTTCTTTGAAGTTCTGTATAGTATTTTCACGATAAAAATCAATTGATTATTGAATCCTGTCTTTCATAATGTCTCTTTTTTCTCTTATCTTGCCTTAATTTACAACTATATAACGCCAGGTGACGGTTACGTTGACTGTATTACGGTTCCTTTACATCCCCGGGATAAAATAATTACTATTATCTCACAGTTGTATTTACGTCAAATGATGTATAGAGAACTGCGTCTAAGTGGAATAGCGCCATTACATGAATTAAATGAGTTTATTGATTTCGTCAGACACCAATTTTGATAATTAGTATTTTTTTGATAATTAATACATAAAAAATAATGAAAAAACGAAATGAAGTTTTTGATAAGTACTCTCAATTTTAATATAAGAAGAAAAAATTATACACATAGTAAGTAAATCCTAACCATAACATTAAAAGCAACCCAGTATATTAATATGAGGAAAAAGATTCGCGTCATATTGAAAAACATTAAAATTACTTTTTCACTACAACAATTTTGCTACCAACGAGGCAAAATAAAACGCCATTTTCTATCTCCTTTGACATAAGAAATGTTTTTACGCCCCAGGTTTTGAAAATGTCTTTTCAATTGAGTGCTTTGTTTCAGTTTACGTGCTGGATCACTTAAATGCCTACTTTGGATTTCTCGAGGATCTAAATTCTTCACTAGCTTACTTTAGAAGGATTGATAATATTTGTTTAAGTTAGTACCCGGGATTGACAGAATTAAAACATTTTTACAAAGAAATTTGATATCGTTCTTCATTTTGTTATCGTGAAAATTATTATTCTGGATAAGTATACAGCAATTATTATTATCGTCTTGTTTTTAAACGACCGGTAATTTAAATAATATACTCTATATGATGTCTTAGGAGTTCAGTAGGTTTAATTTATTTTTAAATATCAAGTAACAAAATGATTAATTTTATCACTGGTTTATACTACAACTGTATAAGTTGTAATAATTTCTTAACTTCTATTACTGTTATCACACACACACAAATATTTGCAGTAATAATATATTTTTGTAAATCAAAAACTTAAAAAATGTATATATATATATATATATATATATATATATATATATATATATATATATATATATATATATATATATATATATATATATATATATATATATATATATATATATATATATATATATATATATATATATATATATATATATATATATATATATATATATATATATATATATATATATATATATATATATATATATATATATATATATATATATATATATATATATATATATATATATATATATATATATATATATATATATATATATATATATATATATATATATATATATATATATATATATATATATATATATATATATATATATATATATATATATATATATATATATATATATATATATATATATATATATATATATATAAATATATATCTTGCATGCCAATATTGATTCGAGAAGGTTTGAGTTCACCAAATGAAGTTTATACAAACAAAACCATTTTTGAAATTTTCATTTTACAAATAGGTTGATTATTAAAATATTTTTTTTTCATTCAGTAATAAATAATTATTTTATTTTTAAAATATTTTTTTATAGAGAATAAACGTCAATTGATAGACTTATTACTTGGAAGTAATATTTTTCGACTTATCGAAAATAGACTTGTGATATTGGTCAATGTTTGAAGTTTATTCTACCGTTTGACATTAGAGGGCAGAAAGTACTTATATATCAAATAACCAGTAAATTGATGAAAATTAGAAATGAAAAGGAAGATCAGGTAAAAAAGAAAGAAGAAGAGAAATAGTAAATAAAAAGGTTGATAAGGGATGGTAAGAATGGTGATTGAGGATGCTCATTAGGGTTCCATGAACAGGAAATATTTAAGGAAAGCCATCAGAGGGGTGGATATTTCAAATGAAGAGGTAATTCATATGAATGAAAAATATAATTTTTTATTACGACTTTTTTATTTGAGTCAAGATATCATATATGTACTATTTAACAAATCACAGCATTTACATATATTTCATTAGTTTAAAATGATTAACTTAATACATAATATGCCAGCAAGAATATACCGAGATTTGAGAAAAAAATGTTTTCTTTCGTATGAAATCTTACGGATAAAATTACGGGGTCTTCTTAAGGGTAAAAAAGAGACACAGCTTTGCAATATAAAATTTGAATAAGAATGAACAAGGTCCAGAAGTTATTAGATTGGAAAATTATATTAATTTCACTCTCATGTACAATTAATGTTGATTAAAATTCTGCTCAGGAATTTTGCATGGTAATCACCAATTTGGTTGTAATTTGAGGTACCGTGTTTTATTTTTGTCTAAAAGGCAATCGCGTTACAAGACGCCATTTAAGTGTTCTGTATCCTCTTATTATATTGTACATGTTTTGGGAAATGGAAAAAAATAAACGGTTCCCTGAAAATTCTACCTTCTTTTCAAATGCTTTGAATCCGCTAGCGAGAGAAAAAGAAAAAAACAATAGCAATTTAACAAATTAAGAAACACGCGATAAGGAGTTTTCTTGAATTTAAAATATCTCTTTAATTCAAAATTACATCGTTTTGATAGTTGAAAAAAGTATTTAATTAAAACGCGTAGTAACACATAAAAGACATACTGATTAACTGATTAGCTACCGCTGTTTAGGCATTACCAAAAATATAAATTAATTAAAAAAAATATCAAAATTAAATATTTTTTAATATTTATAACTCTGAAAAAAAAATTAGTTAATATAATAAGCTCTACAATTATTACTTAAATAAGTTGAATAATGAGTGTTTTCAAACGTTTTATTGGAAAACGTGGAATACTGCCAAAATCGAAACGATAAAATCACATTGCCTCGTTAATTTGAGAAGTACACAAACACTAGTTTATAATATGGCAAGCGTAAACAGTTTTTAGAAAACCGTTTGACCAGAAAATATGACTTATTACCATACCATACCATTATCAAATCATATTTTTTGAATTAGCGTTTAGTTAGTAGAATTCATTTGATGCTATGCCATAACTAGGCGAAACAATAGTCACAATTTAGATTTTTACTTGTTTTTCAACAGTAAAAATTTAATACTACTTAGTAGACTCAAAAAATCTGTGTTTCATTTAACAATTAATACATAAATTATTGAATCACTTATAAATAAATTGATGTTCTCCAGTAATTTCGGTATTTTTTTTTGTATAAATCTGGCTAACTGGACGTTTTAAAAAAACTTGTGTTTTGCCGATTGGAAAGGGAAGGGCGCAAAGACGATGATATTCCCTTTTTCATCCATGCCATTTTACTTTTACTTCTTTTACTCTATATCATGTGCCGACTAGAACATCAATGACTGCTCTTCGCTCTCTTTTCTCCAATCGCCTTATTTCCAAATTTGGTGACGTTGCATAGCCCCCTCGATTCCTTAATTTGTCCGTTTGCTTTCTATAGGGTTATCTGAAGTTACTTGTGAAAGAAAAAAGCCTTGTATGTAAGATGAGTCGAAGGATTCCATTCGTTAACAAATCACTCAAATCGATCAGGAATGCTGGAAAGAGTAGAGGCTTATTTTCGTAAACGGCTACAACAATGTGGCAATGAAAATGGACGTTAATAAGAGGGATTGACTTTTAAAAAATATTTTAAAATGTAATGACAGCAAACATATTTTTCTGATGATATAATTGTTTTTCAAGCAAAAAATTACTTTTTAATTATTTAATAAAAATCTTGTAACAAAAAATGTTATAAAAATACAAACATGTATGTAAAATACATTTTGTATGAAAAACGAGTTAAAAATCATTGTTATATTATGAACACTTCTTTTTTGCTAGTGGTGAGAGTCGGAATAATGTCTTTTGATATTTCATACCGTTCCTACAATCTTATAAAAATAGAAACGGATTAAAATATTTTTTGTTTATGAAATGGTATTCATTGCATCTTTTTTGTTATTTTATATTATAAAATGACGTCAAAATCTTCATTTTTGAGCACTTGCATAGCTACCAGTGTTTTATCATACTTATTTTCTTTTCTTTTAATTACTAAATAAATCACAAAATATTTACTTGTATTTTTTTTTGTTTATTTACAATGCAATACAAAGTTTAATAAGATTTAATTTTTATGTAAAAAAAGTAAACGAAATAACATCGATTCAGATTGAAAAAAGACATAAGCCTAATTAATCAAATCAATTACTAGCAAGCTGGTATAAACTTCATATTGTTACTATTTTTTTGATGACGCCATTTTCCGTAATTTTCGCATACTCTAGCTAGTGATACCATATTGTGGATATAAGGATAATAGCGTATAGAAATGTAAAAACAATTTAAGTTTAATATTGAAGAATTTATTCTAAAAATATTTGAGTAATAACTGGAAGAGACTGATGACAATTACAATTACAGTCTAAGTATAATAATCGTTTTATGGATTGCGCTTACTCTCCTCAACGAATTTCTGTGAGCCTATTTAAACGCAAACTGTCTTGTTAATTTCAATCGTCTAATAACATAAATTAGGCGCTCTTGAAATTCTCTTACATTTAATATTTATAAAGTAATGATAAATTCATTAACATAAATATGTTACTGACAATAATGAATGTTTTTAAGAATCCATAATGAAGATGTTTTTTTTGTAAATCTTAATATATGTTGACGGTAAGAGAATTATTGAAAGCTTTATAAGTACGAGATTTTTATTTAATTTTTTTTAAGAAAAACAAATAAAATTTTATGTACCCATTATTTAAAAATAAATCCCAAAATAAGAAAGTATGATTAATTTGGTATTCGTACTACGGATCCGGGTTTGAGATATTATTTATTTAACATTAATATTTTGCCAAACTCTGTATAGTCGTTCCAAAGTTTTGTTAGTCGACAGATTGTCAAACAAAAATTCCTTTCACAGAAAGATTTCAAAGACCCCTTTCAAAATGAACCGCTGGTTTGAAAATAGTAATACATAAATGCAGGATTTTACTTTATTTTATCACTTTACAGACGAATCTGACGGTATACAGGCAAACGAATGAACAAAAATTCAATTCACGGTCTCAAGTAATTAATAAAATTTACGTTTGAATGGTATTTCTATCGGTTTTTCCACAAACTAACTTCACTTTTTCCTACCCTTTATCTACACTTTATGGATGTTAGGAACTGCAACGTATCGAAAAAATGTTTTATTGATCATTAATTATTAAGTAATGCATTAGATCTCAATTGATTTTTTTACTACTATCATGCTGTTTCCAACTAAAGATAGGCAGGAATGATGTTCTATCTGCTGTTTACGTTTTGGTTTACATTGGTAAATATAAATGTAGATTTTTGGCTTTATTTAAGTATTATTTAATATCAAAATTGAGTTTTTGACAAAAAAGCTACATTAATTTGTTGACGTATGCACAACAAAAATGAAATTATAGTGACTTTGTAATTCATATTAATTAAAAATAATGAATTAGTTATTGCACATGTCAATAAATATGAATTGAAATAAAAAAAATATTTTTAGATGAATTCACAACCTATGAAAAACTCGGTTTTGACAATACTCAGTATTTAAACGGAATATTGTGCGATGGTCTTAAAAAAACGATAAATGTCATATCACAGATATTTAAATTACACATTTAATATCCTCATCTGATATAAAGCTCAGTTATTCTCAGTCGCCAGATTCAACAAAATGAACGCCTGAATCCACCCTTTGATGCATTAAGCATTTTCTTCTAGCTTATAAAATATTTTATTACTTTTGGCGCCACACGGTATTGTATAAATTGCTTTGCGTCCAGATTTTTCTTATTGTTTCATTTAAGAAAGTTGCACCTTAACTGTTGGGAAACGGGATAATTTAAATTTTTGAAACAGTCCTTCAGTTATTTGGGGACAAAATATGTAAAACACTTTCGATTTTAAGATTTTTGAAAAAAAATTTTTTTCGAGAATTTGAAAACTGTTCAACATAAAAATTTTCTTCCATATAAACAATGTGATCAATCCGGAGCTGAAGGGGATTTTATTAAAGAAATATGTTTTGAAACATACGTTTTTTAATTTTACAGTTTAAAATTTACAAGATATGTTGTTTTGAAATTTGTTAATGTTTCTAAATAAAAATATTTTGTATATTATGATATATTTAACATAAAATAAATTTAAAAGAAAAAACTTAAAAATCCTTATTATCCTAATATTATTTATAAAATATGTTGATCGATTGCCTGGAATAAATATTTGAAACTATATTATAAGAGTTATGATGAAATAAAAAAAAAACTTTTTAAATTCTTTTAATTTGGAAAAAGTGTATCTAAATGTTGAAAAAGAAGACAAGTGAGAAATATATTACGCAAGAGAGATATCGAATAACTTTATAGAAACTAACAACTGAAATTGGATACATACGTTACTGATCAAAAATACAGAAAGTTCCAATGGCTCTTTGACATAAATGAATAAACATTGAATGAGTTATAGATATGATTATGGGTTATTTCTTATAAAATAAATTATACCTTGATTCAAAATGCATTTTAAAAATAGTAAAATTTATCACAAATATAAATCATGTTATTTTTTCAATATTTTCAATGATATTTTTGTTTATTTGTATGCTTTATGCGAAAACGCTATTGTGGAACTTTTTAAAATTAATTGTTAATTGAATATTTCATAGAAATATTGATAAAAGCCAAAATGTGCCAAAAGTTTATCTTTTGTTTTCACTTCTTCTGTAAAGGTCTTTATTCTAAGTATTCCTCGTTTGAAGAATCTTTTACAACAAATAAATTTTCATCATCTAAGTAACACTTCTGAGAAGATCTAAAAGTTTAATGAGCAAGACAAACCATTAAAAAACTTTTGGGGTTATCGTTGTTATGATATTTCATTTTACTTCCACCTCACTGATTACCCTGTTGTTAAAAAGTTTAAAAATTCAGTTGCTGCGAATGCAAATTATATTTCATATTTCAGCAGCGCGTTTGTTAGGCGAACTGTACAGCGGGAGAATATTTGCTAATATTAGGGATGATGCCGTATTTCACTTAAAGCTCGCTCTTCGTATAAGAAGGGTTAAATGGGCTCTAATTAAAGCAAGCTGAGTTTTAAGTTGGGGTTGGTACAATTGTCATTGTTATTAGTGGAAGCCAGCGCAGTGTGTGGGTAATGTTTGGGTTCCGGACCACAATGTATCAAAGCCTCGCTCGTTGCTCGAACAGACCGCAAGCGGCAGTATACGTGTGCCAAACCCGGGAGAAATTTTTCCCTTGTCCTATTTACTAAGAATTTTACCTATTTAAAAAAAAAATATTGCGCTAAGTATTAAAGGAGCCGTGTGTATTCAAGAACCATATTGCGGTTTTTTATGGTGGTAAAAGTATGGAGAACTTTCAGATTGAACGAAGGAGATAAATGCTATCTTTAAGAAAACAATCCTCTCCTTGCTCGTAAAAACGTACCTAATGTATTTTTAACTCTTGCTTTATGGAAAAGTTTTGTTGAATTAAAACATTATGCTACCGAAACAAAGATGTCACGAATAAAATTTTTCTCGGTGTTTTCCAATAGTTTTTTAAACAAAAGATTTTTTCACAAATAAGATCGATTCGAGAAATTTTTCTCAAAGAAAAATAAATTTTTTCGCAAGACTTTTAAAACATAATTAGTAAACATTTTTAAAAGCCTTCTTATATTCATTGAAGCAATATTTATAAGATAATTATATGTCTGAGAAAAGACTTACGTTAAAATGGTTCTTTTGATGTATGATGAAATGCCTTATTAATAAGTGTAATTTGTTAAAAAAACATAATGTAATAAGTATCTCGCGTTATTTGTTTCAAAATAATGTAAGCCTTGTCTCCTATTTTGAAAATTGAACTGAACGAGTGATTTTTTATTTATTAAAGTCGTCTCACAAAAACTAATTTTATTTAAGGAGGATAAAAAAAACAAAGGTGATCCTTTTTTACTTTCGTTTAATCATCAGTGATACTTTTTTTGAGTTTTACATATAAACATATGTAAAGTACGATATCCTAGTGCCCATTTTGAGAGACGTATATGAGATTTTTGCGAAATACAAATAAAAATCTTCCGATTTATGGGCGACATCTTTACCAAATCAAAGACTTCTTTCGTTTCACAGTTGAATGCGCCTAAAATATGATACATATAAAGTGATGGAAATATATTATCACGCGAAACAAGGGTTTGAATAAATCTAATATAATGTTATGACTAATACATACAAATTTATAATCTCTAAAAAAAATCAATGAGGTCCTGGCATTTACTTGATTGTTCAGTAAGTGAAGGAAAAAAATTTGAAAAAGATATTATTTTGATACTTTTATGATGTCACGTTGTCACGTCTGTAGTGAACTATAAAGAAAGTAATAATACACTTCTTCATGCAGTTCAACAACGATATAAACTTTTTGTTTAATATAAAATGACAAGTTGTAATATATTTATAATATATGTATAAATATATATATATATATATATATATATATATATATATATAATATATATATATATATATATATATATATATATATATATATATATATATATATATATATATATATATATATATATTTATATATATCTCAATATTATTAATATATGAAGCATTTACTTTGTGGTTAGTAATTTTAACTCATTTATTTTTTTTAACGAAAATGTTAATAATATTAGTATATAACCACTCACCTCGGTTAGTGGTTAAATACTAATATTAATATAATTTTTTTAATATATAAATATGTATATATATATATATATATATATATATATATATATATATATATATATATATATATATATATATATATATATATATATATATATATATATATATATATATATATATATATATATATATATATATATATATATATATATATATATATATATATATATATATATATATATATATATATATATATATATATATATATATATATATATATATATATATATATATATATATAAATATATATATATATATATATTTATATATATATATATATATATATATATATATATATATATATATATATATATATATATATATATATATATATATATATATATATATATATATATATATATATATATATATATATATATATATATATATATATATATATATATATATATATATATATATATATATATATATATATATATATATATATATATATATATATATATATATATATATATATATATATATATATATATATATATATATATATATATATATATATATATTTATATGTATATTAATATGTATATATACGTGTATTAATATACAATGAAACTAAATAACCTTCCATTTAACTCTTTTCATACCTGTTTAACCACAGAAAATTACCAAATAATACCACACGCAATGAATAATTCGTTTCTCTATTAACTCAGTTGTAAATTGTATAGTTTGTTGATAAATTATTTACGTCAACAGTTTTGAATTTATTATAGATATATTAATGTTTGATAAACCGATTGAAATTGGATAGAGTCTTTGAAAATTTCGAAATGTACTTTATTAATAAGGAGTTTAAAATTTTGGTAGGTAACCGCAGAACAACCATGAACAGAAATGTGTTATGCGAGTAAAACTGAAATTTCTCATCAATTTATGTATTTTAAAACTGTCGATACCTTTTATACAGTTTTATAAAAAGTAAAGCTTTCTAAATAAAGTTTTACGTTGAGTTTAGTAATCAGTAGCGTGTCACTATCTTTTATTATTATTTGTTAAAGTCCACTAGGCTTTTTTACAATTGTTACCCTGGTCACAACCAGGCGAATTACAGGAGAAACCACTTTGTCCTTAGACCTTTGTGAGGAACAAGCGTTCATGTGACGTTTTCCTTCCCTTGGATTTATTGTTAATCCTTTATAATGTAAATTAATTGTTTACCAACATAAACTTCACGTACATACAACGTATTTGTGGAAACCTTTATTAAAAATAGTTTAATGTTTGAAATGGATAACAGTAATTATTCTTTGTAACTGAGATTAATATTTTCAAGATATTTTTTTAAAATCAATATATTTAAAAAAAGGAAAAATCTGCAAATTGTAGATGCTTGTCTGCAGGTAGGATAGTTAGGATAGGTTATAGGATGACAAACAATGGACCAATGAAAAAAAATGTTTCTTGAATTCATGAATATGAAATCTAGTTACTACGTGGTGAGAATATGTATAAATCTTTGTTTAATCTGTGGGAAAAGTAAGTTTATAATTTTCATTGTTGATTTAACGTTCAAATTTGTATTGAGGGTTATTGTTAGAAAAATTATATCTTTATTTACCAGCTGCCAAAATTGCACGGGCCCGTATTTCACCACCATTCATCATAAAATACTGTAAATATCATTTTCTTGAATTCTCGCAAAGGAGTTAATGAATTTGGGTACAATGTAAATCAAGGGACAGAAAGTCAGACAGATGAAAATGAAAATTTTCCTCCGTACCCATGAAAATGAAATACTGTTTTTGTATTATGCTTCAAAATCAAAAACGCGAAAGCACATTAATTAATTACACTCAAAGTAACACCATTATATTGCACGTACCAAAAATAAGTAATTTTAATGAAAACGTTACAAAATTTAAAATCATAATCTCTAATTCAAAAAGGGTAAAATTACGGCTTAAATATTTTTGAATTTGATTATAGGATTCCATTTCTTAACTCAATTACAGATTGAGCTTGTCAGTAAATACTAAATATAATATTTATCATTTTGTTCATGAGTAGGTTCGTAAAATGTAAGTATATTTACGTCCGCATCTGTAGTGCAGTAGTTTGCAAGTTTTACTTCCATTAACGTGGTTTCAAGTTCAATTACTGATGATGGATTTATTATTCATACAATTTTTGTAAAACCAGAATTAAACTATTTTTTATTTACCGAAAAAAGCCATCGTTAAAAAAATCTCTTTATAAAGGAAAGAAAATAGATCTATAATTTTTATTGTTCTGTAAATGTATGTAACTTAATATAACGGATTTTTTATAAAATGAAAATGTGTTTAAAAAGAACAACAAACTAAAAAAAATAAGACTTTTATTCCCAGTGAAAAATAATAAAAGTGTTAAGAATCGTTTTTTTAAAGGAACTGTGATCGAATTTATTTTTATTCAGGATGTTAAAATAAATATTCATGACAGAACCACATATTTATTTCATTAAAAAGTATTGTATTTATTTTTCTTTTTGTCTTCTAGAGATTTATTAATAAATAAATGTTGTATCCAATTATATAAGCCAATAAATAGTTACTGAAAAACTCGTACATAAAAAAAAATAAGACAGAGAAACTTTGGCCATTTTGGGACTTTTTCAGAATTCATGAAGTAAATGAATGAGAGAAAAGTTTCTGAATAGTCCCGTGTACTGTATAGCGTCCGACCAAATATTTAGGCCAGGGGCTACCACTCAAACTTTTCAGGTGAAGAACGTTCAACTAAGTGGTTTGGTCGCTCCAGTATTAAGCGATAAACTTTTATTCTAACAAGCCACCTTAGTGAACAAATATATCCATTATCACTAAAACACAAAGAAAATATCCACTTCCATACAATCTTAAGTAATAACAGAACTTGTCTTCTGCTGAAGTGTACAAATTGGCTTGTTTCGTTACCGTGCATGACAGTTTTGAAGGTTAAAACAATACACGTACATGTTTTGACGTAAGAACGTTCTGATGCGAGCTGCATTTTACAAAAATTTATCTTTAAATCAATTGATGCCAGTTAGCTCTAGACTTTAAATAATAAATTATCAAAATATGCTTAACATTCCACCCATTTAGAATATCTTCAGGTATGTTCTTCCTGTTTTTCACCACTTTTTAACCTGATTTTACGTGCCATAAACGCTAGTAAAATATAAAAAAAAATAGTTAATATATAATTATTCATTTATCTCAATAACAAAGTTAAAGGTGAAGTGAGCAAGGTTCTTAGTTGCTATAATGAAAAAAAAGTAAGAACATAACATAAATGATGAATGATAAATGTACACAAATAAGTTTATATACAACTTTCTATGCATTGTCATGTTCTGAAGAAAAAAAAATCTATTGACATAATATACACTTAATATTTAATAAATAATTATTTCGTGAAATAATGTTTCTTTAATGCTTGAGTTGCCATACATATTCTTGTTCTTGTGAAGATAATGTATATATATCCATCTTAACTCGGAGCTTTCGCATAATTTCGAGAAACTAGACTTCCAGTCAACAGCAGGAGTTTCTTTTGCATTATAATAGTTTGCCGTTGACGCCCACTTTTTACTTCACTTTTATACAATAACGTTTTAAACAAAAGAAAAACGATTTCATGTTACGATTCATTTATTTTAAATTAAAAGCATTTCATAAAAAAATATTCAATTATTGTAAAAAGAACATTTCTGTCAAATTGAAATGTAAAGTACAAAAATACAAAGCAGACTGTAATTCCAATCATTTCGTCGATAAAAGAACGACGATAATAGAACGTAAATATAAACTATCCATTATTATGCTACGTATTGTGAAATATACTCTACGCTTTTTCTGTATTCAATGTGAAATATTAAAACCAGTTGTTATAACATAATTGAAAAGTAATAAATAGGCCATTTATATTATACACGTCATATTTAAAAGAAATTTTGAATAAAACAATAGTCTTAATATTTGTTTGCAAAATACGTCATCTCTCTGAAGCGAGTTACTATCGCTGTTGTCCGAAATATATTTCCATAGGATTAGGTTTTTTATCCACATATGTATTACCGTTATTTATTTTCATTTTATTTTAGGAAAATATTCGCCCTGTATATTTCTCTTCGAAAAGTTATTATGTTCGAACATGTTTCTGTCGTAAAAAAAATAAGGTTATATGAAAAAAAGCTTTTTAAATCCATAATAAAAAGCATAGTATGAAATATGTTTTAAAGAATTTTCCAAATTATTGAAAGAAACTACTATAAAATTGGAAAAATTATATATAGTAAATGTAGGTACATAAAATGTGTCCTAGGTAAATCTCAGTCAGAAAACATTATTTTAGTTAGGTACTAAATAACTAAAAATGCATGAATTAAACCATCAAAAGCAAATATGAATTAAATATTGAAAAAAATTGGAAAATTGATCTGCCCTCGTTTTTTATGAAGTACCTACAGTTAACACGTATTAAACCTAGGGTTATTTATATTTAATTGAAATGAACTTGAAATCATATAATTAATTATTACAAAAAAACTAAATATTTATGCAATAACCTTAATTAAAAATTCATCCGGGTAAGACGCTACATACAACAATACATTTGTGACCTTGACGTGCTTACAATTTTGAAAAATACCAGTTCCTCCATAAGCTGTCATGTATTTTTTCTTGTTTCAATTGTTTGGTTGTTTCGATTTCGGGTAAAATCTATAATCTCAAAATACGAGTAAATATTGAAAAATTAAATACCCTCATGTGAATATCCACCGAACGAATTTTTGCCTAGACTCGAATCCTTGAATTTTATAGGAATGATTTTTTAAAAAAATATAAAGAAAAATTAAATGAGAATCATACTAATTGTACAATGGTATATTCCTGCTCAAAAGTCTTTGTTTAATTACCTGAACTACAATAAATTAATAATCTTTTTTTCGTTTTCGCCCATCTTGTCTACTCTCCTGCAAGAAGACTCCTCTTAGAATGATATCGTTTCTTTATTTATTTATGAAAGTTAAAAATATCCTCATATATTATAAACAACACACAACGTGTATCACTTTATAAAAATTGTAATAAAAAGGTTTTAATATCTGAAATCTAAAGTTAAAAAATATGAGAACTGTGAATATTTCTTATTGTAAAAAGAGCGACAGTAAAAAGAAGACCTAATTCAAAGAAACGTAGCTTTAATAATAACATAAGTAAATTAATTAAATATTTTTTTTAAATACACTATAAAAAGCAGTGTAAAAATATTCAATATGTTTTGACGAAACATGTTGTAACTGAGATGAATTCTCACGAACCCACCTAATTCAACTCAAGATGTTCCCCGAAGACTCGTTCACTTGCATGATTGGTGTCACGAACATCTCTAATGCTTGCTTTATCCGTTTACGTCATTGATCATGTTCCTTGGACTCATCCTGGTTTAGATGAGATCTTGTCATCCGGCTCTCCAAGTCATCCTTGTACGTCAAATCATACGAAGTAAGCCGTCTAGATTACAATATAATGCTTGTAGACCTTTGAGAGGCGATGCTCTCAGTCGACACATGATTAATTAAGTATCACAATTTCACAATATTTTGAGTGTGTCCAAATACTTGTTTAAAAATCTCAGTTTCTCCACTTAGGACTTATTTTCAGTCAGTCAGCATGCGTCCAAATAAAAGGTTCTCTGCTAAATAAAACATATATCAAACCATATACGGTTCTTGTATACTCACAAGTACAGTGGTCATATGATTAAAATTTTTAGTGTGGTTGTCAATCATGGGTAACATGATAAGTTTTGCACATGTGTAAAGTGATGACCCAGCCTATGACGACAGGTCATAAACCATGTAAATACCCAGACATTTGTATTCTTCTTAATCTACTCGAAGCAATCTTCATAGGGTTATGATTTATGTTTGACATGTTTAAAATTTTCTATAAAAGTTTATATTCTTGTTGCGAATTAATATTAACTCTTAGAAAATTCGTTTGTGTGAGCCAATTTCTTCAACTTGTATCTCAAAGTTTAAAGCCTATAAGGCTTTATTTTCCCTTGTCTAATGAGAGCTTCATGTTGTACTTAAATAAACGAAGTTTTGTGTTCTCTGTATTCAATCTTTCTATTTGAATAAACCTCTGATTTATTTGTTTTTATCGACTCACATAATAATCAATTATCAACGACTCGATAATCAATTACTCACACGTTTTCACCTAATAAATTTCACTGAGCTTGTATTACAAAGCTTTTCGTAAGTATTTCTGGATAAAGAGTTTTCAGCTATTAACTTTGTATGCCGTCGTTGCTCAGACCTAACATTATACGTGCGTTCTCGCAACGACCCACCAAATTTGCGGAGCCACACATATTTGCATTAATTTTGAGAGGTAAGTGTCATGAAGGCTTACCATCTTATTATATGAAGAGAGTATTAATGAAAATGCAAATTGAAATTATTAGTCCAGTGACACCTAATAATTTTGTGACTAGATAGAAATACTTGATTAAACAGGGTGTTATAATCATGCATAAAACGTTACTTAAAATTTACTATAATACAGAGTGGCGCAAAATTAATCACCATATTGAAAGGTGTTATAATTTTTGCAAATGGCGTTGTACGTAAATCATATTTAATATTTGCGAACTAAACAGTTGCAATGTACAAAAAATATATAAAACGGGCATAAATGTATTTCAACACTGGCGGCAGCCACTTGACGGATATCACCTTTTTCACTTAACAGAAAAAAATTAATAGTCGAAATAAAGAGTAAAATAAGTAAAATACTCATTAAGTAAAAATGTTATTCATCAACAAAATTGCCTGATTAATTTTCTGCTTCTTCATCGAACCCTTACCCGCACCCCAATGGTGTAAAGGGTACTGCATCATATGGATTAAGTGTTATCTTAATCGTTAACACAAAAAGGAAAGGTAATCAACCCTCCGCTGCAGGTACCAGTCAAGGGTAATATTAAATAAATATAAGAGTAAAAAAGTCACTTTTATTTATTTGACTCCCCCCAGAAATTCGAACCCGTGACCTTCAGAACGGTAGCCGAGCGTTCTGACCTTATTTTGAACGGACAAATTAGTTATAATTAATTTTGCTCTTTCTTAATTTATTTGTATACTGTAGCTGTCTAGTTCACAAATGTCAAATATGATTGACGTACGACGCCATTTGGAAAAATTATATCATCTTGCGATAGAATGATTAATTTTGCGCCACGCAGTATTATAATATATTTTATGTAACGTTTAAGCGGAGGGTCTAAATAGCGACTTGTTTGTTACAGTAATATCATTCTCCTAAGCTTTTAAGCCAGGATACGCGACTTCTTCCTATGCTGAGTAAACTTTTGACTTTCACTCGTAATATAATATAATATGTATTATTTTGTTCTTTTTTCCACTCATAAAAGGACCGCAGTTATTTAATGATATAAAAATTAACAAATCATAATAATTTTGATATTATAATTAATTAGAGAATAAGGAAAAAAGGTGGTGAAGGAAGGGAAGATATTGAATAATTTGAATCTGTTTACTGTGAACAGCTTTTAAGTGTCAAATTGTCAATTTCCAGTAATTGTTTTAGAATTTTTGACATTTTTGTTAGTACGTGATGAGACCGTTTTGGACAACTTTTTAAATTATTTGTGTAATAAATATTTCATTATAAATTAAATATATAATAATTGCTGAATAATTGTATAATTTTCGTAAGACAGGTTTTAAATATCAAATTTTATTTACGTTGATAATTTCTTTTGTTATTTTTAAAAATTTAATGTGATATTATCTTATCTTATTAACTTATTAACCTAACTAACTGACCATCAAGCAGTTTCCCGCAGTAGTAGGCAGAGAGAATAGAACGCCACACCATTCTGTCTTTGCTAACATTCTTCGCGTCCTCCACATTCAAGCATCTCCTCATACATACCAACCGATTATTTTGACTCTTGTTCTGATCACTTTCAAGTATTTGATATACTATACCAAGTTTTTTCGGTGTTCCTCTGCTCCTTGTTCCAACTACGTTCGCCTCATAAATTTGTGTTACCGTTCTTACCGCACTCATCCATTCTATATGCCCAAACCACCTCAACACTTAATTTGATCAATTCAACCATTCTTAATTTTTTCAAAAGTGTTTATGCTTAGCCTTGCATTATTTCCTTTCATTCTTTCATTTCACAATTCTAACATCTATCATATATCGTTTTACCGCACATTAATCTGAGAGATTGCATTTCGACATCATTCAGTCTACTTTTATCCTACTTGTACCAACTCCATGCTTCATTTCCAAGCATTAGGGTTGAAACCAGGACTTCGTTGTGTACTGCCAGTTATTTGGACACAAATATCTAGTTTTGCGCATCAGGCTATGTAATATGTTGTATGCGTATTTTTAACGCATTTTAATACCTTAATAAGCATCACTAGTAAGGCCATAATAGAGTGGCATTCTCTGATATTTTTAAAGATTTTTTTAGAGTATACCAACGTATTATTACAACAAATAACACTTCCTTCAAAACAAAAAATAAGTAAGGGAAAAATAGTGTTGAGTAAATAAATATTCCTTCGTATTAAATCAGATTTTCATAATGGACTGTACGTTAAAAAAATATTCACTTCCATTCACTTTCGCAAAGTAGAGTTGTAGCAAGTATTTATATTTTTGTTTCATAATACCTGTTTTACTCCATTTAATAAAAGGTTTTTAAGAATGGTATTTAAGGACTTATTTTGAGAGGAATATAAAAAATATACGTCAAAAGCAGAAGCGATGGGGAAATAATGCTTTTGAATGTCAAACATCAAAATTGTCTGAATAAACGTTACGGTATTACTTGTCTTACATTTATCGCATGTCAAATTCTATGATCGTCAGAAAAGCATTTTTTATTTCTTAGGTGAGCAGAAAAGAGATAAGAACTAATTGTACCATAATTTCGCGAAATAATGTCGGTATTCAATATAACACACGAATTTATATAAAGAGACTGTAATCTTAAAATGGGTATTAAGAAAAATAAGTGTGATAAATAAGTAAATGATAAAGGTGTTTAGACACACATACCTTGTAAATTCAATTACGCACACCCATACACACAAACATGTGAATTTTCTGTTTTTCCCAAATGACAATTTCAGAAAAGTATTTAAGGCATAAACATAACTTTATATGTTAATATAAGTAATGGATTCATTTTTAAAGTTCATACAGATTTTTACCCATTATTGATAAAAACGTATTTTTTATGATTAAGTGGTTTATAGAACCATTGAAAATAAGCTTGACCTTGACACCTTCAGTTTAAATAAAAAAGTCACTTCCATTAAACATATCTTAAAGAAGCATTCCTTTTACTTCTTACCCTTATCTGCACGCAATGGTGCATAGGGCACTACGTCATATTAATGCAGTAAAATCTTGATCGTTATTAACACGAGGGCAAGGTAATCACTCCTTCGCTTTGGAGACTAGTCCAGGATAATATTAGAGTGTAAAACCACTTATGTTTATTCTCCCCCCCTGGGAATCGGATCCGGGACCTCCAGCATGGTAGCTAAACACGCTAACCATTACACCACGGAGGCGGACAAAACGGTTTTAATTTCTTCTTTTTTTAAAGTTACGAAGGAATTTTACTCCTTTATTGAAAAAAACGATAAAAAAATTAATTGTGTACTTAATCGTCAAAACTAAGCTTGACCGTATTAAGCTTATTAAAAAGTATCACCTTAATTTAGCACATCTTTAAGAAGCATTTAGTAATATTTTGTTTTTGTCAGTTTCTTGTCACGCAAATGGGTTGATTGGGTACCTTGTTTCACATCATATATCTAATTTCTATTATACCCTTTGTATAAATATTTCATCAATGTGCTCAAAGTATCACGTATAGTTAGTTGAACTCCATAATTTGGATTGAATTCAAAGCGCCTGAATCGACCTATAATTGTAGGATACACGGAACGACTACCAAATATAACTGTATAATAAATGAAACCGAGTAATTCCAACTGCATTCCCGTATGAGGCAATATGTGTGGAGTGAACGTGCAGAGAAGTTAATACAGATATAGGAGAGAGAATGATTCCACAATTATCCCTAAACGACACGCAGCCCAGTGGCCTGCAAATAGGAATTAGGGAAAATTCAAAATGGCCGCACAGATTCGGGTTAATGCCGCATTAAATAGCCGGCATTCGTTTAAAACGAGGTCTTCTGAATCTACGGCTGGAATATATTAAAACGCCTCCTCGTTTGTTTATAAAGATACTTGAAAGTAAAGCTAATCGGTTTATAAAGACATAAAACACCAAATCTGCGCGAAACACGGGTTTCGGCTTAAAACATTTGTTTTGCAAATCGACCAGAATGTAAAAATATTTAGCAAACAGCATTAACATGATTTTTTGTTTTTTTTTTGGTTAATCGTTTCTAAAAATAAATTAAGATAAGTAAGTAAGTGTAAATAAGATTTCAAAAAAGTGTTTTATTAATTTTATTCTTATTACATAATTTGAGATTTTCGTTAGATTGTTAAACTTTAATACTTTTAACTTTTTCTTTAAGTTGTAAGGCAGATCTAGATGGACTTGACATGTTACGTGTTTAATGTGTTTTAAAAAACAATTGATATCTTGTCTGCCTCCGTAGCGTAATGGTTTTCGTGTTTAGATACCGTGCTGGAGATTCCGGATTCGATTCCCAGGGAGGGGGGGGGATAAAAAGAAATATTGGTGATTTTACAAACAAATATTTATTTCATACTACCCTGGACTGGTACCTGAAGAGCAGGAGTGATCACATCGCCTTTGAATAAATATCGATCAAGATAATACTGCGTCAATACGATGCAGTGTTCTATGCACCATTCGGTGCAGATAAGGGTTAGAATATATTTAAAAAAATACCCTTTATTGAATAATATAAATTTGCATCTCATGGCGTTTTTATTAAACAAATCTACTCGCTATTTCATTACAGATTTAATGGATTATTTTTGACATCTCAACAAAGATGAAGGAGAATATGGAAGTCAGGGCATTTACAGGGCTTACGACTGCCTAGTAACAATCGCACACTGTGTTTCGAGTTTGATTAATATATCTATAGTTTCTAAATTTATAAGCTTTAAGAATTTAAGCATTGTGGTTGTCAACCATGGGTAGAATTGGTGAATGTTACACGTGTGTAAGCCCTAATTTGAGATAATCCAGATTTATTTTATTGAATCCGCTCAAAATGTCGTAGCTTATATTCAGGGATCAATAATGATAATAACGTGCATATTTCTCTCACAATAGCTCACATAATGACATACAATACCAGAATAGCAACGATTTATTTCATCCATCTCCAGTGCCAACTGGAAAATATAACGAGACTGATGTAGACATTCAGTAATATGTCTTAATATCGCGAGTAAAATTAAAAAGCGAAGGACGAAGGGTATAAAAGGCAAGAATTTAATAGAAATTTTTCAATTATATTATTTTCTGACTCGTATTTCAAAAAAACAACATAATTTATTTGTACTCGCGTTACAAAGTTGACAAAAATGAATTTGGAGTAGATTAAATTAAATTATTCAATTTAGCAACAGACATTTTTTCGAAAATGTCTGAATTAAATCTTATTCATAAATTAACTCAGCTGGTATTTATTTTCTTAAAAATTTGAGTTATTTCGAAATGAATTATGAATAATCATGCCTTCAAGTTTGTGATAAGATTTTGTTAATAAAATTAAACTTAGCTTATTTTAGAAAAAAAATGAGGCGACACTTAAATTACGAGAAATGGTTGTTTTAAGAGATTTAAGTTATTTTATGAGAGGACATTTTTTCATTTCGGTTTTTCGTGTGGTGTTTTTTATTGGAATTTTATGTGTTTATCAACAACTATGGGCAGATATTATATAAGTGTACAGCCTGTGTACATATATCGCTCACTCCTTTCAAGAACGTCATAAATCAAAAAAACCTGATTGATCAGGAGAACGTTTTTAAAGTTTAAAAAAATAACACAATGTATTAAAAATAAACATCAAGCTACTTATTGAACTTTTTACTGTGCAACAGATCTTTTTAGGTGAAACCTGAAGGTTTTTTCTCCATTTAAAAAATATGTAGTATATTTAAAAAAATAATTATAAAATACCTACTTTATAACAACATTCTCTGCCCTGTAGTGGGTAAATATAAATTAAAAAATATGCCGCTTTTACTGGGATACAGTACATTTTCTGGGCAATCCGAAAACATGCATAACTGAAAATAGACGATTTTTGATTTATGACGTTCTTGAAAGGAGTGAACGATATGTATTACATACTTAAATACCGATGTATACTTATAAATCGTTTAGATCATCTACAAAATCAAAGCATCCGTTTCATTTTCAATTAAAAAAAATATGACGATGTTTCACCTTCTCGCACAGAACTAAAATGGCTTCACTTCAACTAGCGCATAAATCTTCAATCTCTCTTGCTACTTTATAATATTCTTCACAACCCCAATGCACCTAAATATCTGTCTGAAAAATTTATACACCTCTCAGGTTACGGTCTATCACTTCGTTCTTCCCAAGAAAAAACACTTTTCATTTCTCGCCATAACACATCATTCTTCAGTAATTCCTTCTCTGTCCAAGCGACCAGACTATGGAATGAATTACCTCTACTGGTAAAAAATGCACCTTCTCTTATAACTTTCAAGAAACGTTTGATACATTACTATTTATCATAAGAATCCTGTCTAGAACTGTCCATCAAACATCCTCCCTTAGTTTTTCCCTCTACCTCCTTCCCTAAACCCCCCTTTTTACTTTGCCCTCCTTATGTTCTTCTTCATCTTTTTGGTGATCCTAGGGATCTGTTTGTGCCTCTGCATGTCACTCTTGGGATGTTGACTCCCGGTTGTCTTTCCATCTTTTCAGAGGTCTGCCTGGGGGTCTGCGTCCTTCAGGGTTACTTTGAATGGCGATACGTGGAAGTCTGTCTTCTGACATTCTGTTTATTATTATTATCATATTTTTTAATTTATGATTTTTGAATGACAATTTTTAATTTATGTTTTTTTTTAATGTTCTAGTACCATCTACTCTCTGATTGCAAACAGCTATATATGGTATCAAACGTTTTGATCAATATCACTAGTCTGTTTATGGTTGGTTGGGAGGTATTGCTTTATATCAATAAGCCCGCCAATGTACTTATTTCTTTTATGTACATGAAGTTTAAATAAATAAATAAATACCGATAAATATTAAACTTAAAAAGGAAAACGTAATTTTGGGTTGTCGTTCCGCATTTGAGTCGCTAAATTCCGATAATGAAGTCTTTGATTCGATTCAATACTTTGCTCCAACTAAATTTCCTTTTTTTAATCAGTTTTAATTTTCACCTGTAGATGAAAACATCTGTTAGTTTTCGGAACTAGTCGTTTGTAATGAATAAAACTCAAAAGTGGTAAAGTACAAGTTTTTAATAAAAAAAATCAAGATATCATTCCATAAAGTTAATACCGAATCAATCAATAATATGTACAAATAATTGTGAAAAAAAATTAACTTATGTTTTTTTGTTGTTTTTTTAACTTTATATTTTTTGTACACAAATCTAAGATAAATCATCAAAACCGTAATCGTAATTATTAAAACATTTTTCGGAGATTAACCCGGATAAAAGTATCATACTATTCGAAGATTTAAGCATAACGTGTTTAAGAGGTATATTTTTTCTATTATTGTACAACTACTAAGATTTTCTTGTCCGCCCAAACGCCCATATACGAGTATGCACCTATGTATGTATGTATGTATGTATTTACAAATATACACCTTGATATCTTCTCACCGAAGAATTTTTTATGAAGATTACTTGTACGCATGAAGTAATGGTTTTTAAACCAAACGAAGCTAAGAACTTTTTCCTTTTGTTTTTACTCGTTTGACTAGAATGCTAGCAATTGTATACATAAAGCTGGAGAAGTTAGCAAAAATAGTTTATTGTAGAAAAGTACTTTGAATCTTTTTACCCGTTTCTTTAGAAATTTAAGTAAAGTAGACCGAATTTTGCAACATCGAAAATGTGGGTATTCGTAAAATACCATTGTCGGTAACTACTTGTCTATTTGAGTAAAAGGTAAATATAAAAGGGAAAAATAATAGTCTGAATAGTCTTAAAACATAAAAAGAAAAAAAATAGTACAATCTAGTTGATTTGAAATATCTTCGATTCTACAACATTTTGAGTGTGTCCAAATACTTGTTCACAAAATCTGGATTATCTCCAATTACAGGAGATATTTTCATATTATTTTTTAACACGTAAAGAATAATACATAATATATATCTCATTAATAGATGTCTCTAGTGAAGTTCTAGTGATTCAAGAACAAGGTTTCTAAATTGGTTCATATATACAGAACTTTCAAGAATTTGAGTAGTGTGGTTGTCAATAATGGGTAGAATTGGTGAATGTTACACGTGTGTAAAGTGATCACTTAAACCAGCTTATGACGGTCGTCAGCCCCAAAAATGCTCAGACTTCCATATTCTTCTTCATCTTTGATGAGATGTTAAAAAATAATATCTTCGATTCTCATTCTCATTCCCATTTCGATTGTTAAATTTAGGAGTACAATAGTTTAATTTGATGGCGTAGGTCATGTAGTTGAACTCGCTTAAGGTGGTTGACATTCCTAGTATGTGGGATAGGAAATGGATGGAATATTATTTAGGAAAAGAGACGTGTAAAATAAATAGGCACTCATGGATTCAAAACCTTACTCGTTGGAAGTTATTTGCACACTGTGTACTAGTATCTAGGCCAACATCCGTTATATTCTGTTCGTCAGTATTAAGAATTAAATAAATTTCCCAAATGGACAACATACAAATTTGTATATATTTGAGGCACAAACTTCCTGATTTTTCTATTTTTTTAATTACAAAATTTTAGTTATTTCATATGATCATACTTTTAATTTAAAAAAAATGTCCGTTATGAATAGTGTTCAAAATACGTGATTACTTTATTGATCAACACAAATACTCGTAATACCTTGTAATTAACCTGTAAACTACCAAATATTTTTCTAAAGTAGATAATTTTAAGTATAAATAAGTGTTCGGGAAAAGGCTATTTGATTTGAAGTAATCATAATTAATTTATGTTACAATAATTAGGTTTATTAGATATATTTTGGTAGTAAACAGAGTTATTTTCTAAATTATTAAAATTAATCACTATTATTTTATGAAAATATTAAATGGCAGCTGATAAAATAATCATGTAATTAATCGATTGATTATTCCTAACTTTATAGTGACCAAATTCATCCGTACCGGCATCGCGGATAAGAACGACAGTGCTCCGTACTTCCATCGGGCACATTATGAAGCAGAAGTGGATGAAAACGAAGATCTTCATCATACCGTTCTGACCCTAACAGCAAGCAGTCGTACCAACTGTGAGTAAATTGATAATATTAACAAAAAAAAAATGCGCTTAATTTTGATTATGTAATTTTTTTTTAATAAAAAAACAAGGGTTTTCTATTTTACAAAAAATGTTTTTATTTTTATTTTACAAAAAACAATGTTTTCAAGTACATCTTTCCATATTGAGTAGGGTTTAAGTTGTATTTATTTATATCTTGCACATTAAAAATTGCATCTTGCATGTAAAAAAACATCAATAACTTACTGAAAATAATTAGAATGATAAGGAAATTAAAATTTAGGAAATTATTGCTTCCTTCTCGAGTAAACTTAAAAATACAATTTGGTCTCAAATATTGAAATTATGATAATGTTTAGAAAAGCTTACACGTCTCATAAATGAAAAACAATAAACTCGTTGTTTTTTTAAATACCTAAATGATGGATAGTATTAAACATGAAAAAAAGTGGTTTATCCGGAAGATTTTTTGATTAAAAATTCGAGATTTGTTTTGTGGTAATACCAAATACATTTACTTCGCAAAAACGTAAAATTATCAAACTGTTTTATGACACGTGTTTCGAGACAAAAAAACATCACTTCAATGATGAGTGCATCAAAACACGTGTTACAAAATGGTTAAAGAATTATTGGTATTTACTTACTTAAGTTTGAAACTGCTCATAAAAAAAACATTGGGGCGAATATAAACTACTGTTCCATTCAATTTCTGAGTCAACAGGCATTCGATTAATTTTATGTGAAATTTGAATAGCAAATTTGTTATTTTGATATGAAATAACATTCAATTCCCAATCAGTAGATAAATACTTACATCAGTAGGCTCATTCGATTCTGGATGTATAGTACAGACAGCTTTCATCTCTTGTAGATGGTGGATTCCATTATCGTTGGATGTTATTAATGGGATATATATTCTTTGAAAGGGTACTAATGTACGGATTTGACAGGGGTGGATATAAATTAAAGAGGTAAGTGTATTTTACTATATGGTGTATTTAGATTGTTCTCATAATGCAAAGAAAAATAGAATTAAAAAACAACACTTGAGATTCGAGTTTAAAATTTACACATTAGCTAAAACATAAGATAAAAACCTGGCCTTGAGCTTCCGAAAATCATTATTGAATATTTGATTTGCACTAATTAGATGTTTTAAATATATATATATATATATATATATATATATATGTATATATATATATATATATATATATATATATATATATATATATATATATATATATATATATATATATATATATATATATATATATATATATATATATGCACTGTCGTAGGATTCCTTTCGAATGTTAGTTGTTATTTAGATAAATGTAGAATTTAAGACGATGGTGATAGTGTCAGTTAAAAATTTGTGAACTTTATGGCTATTTTATACATTACCTATGACTTCTTACATTACTTAACTTGAATCCTGATTCAAGGATTAAAATATTTTTAATTTCGATTAACGGATTAAAAACATGATATGTTTAAATAAAATATGCATTTTTAATTGGGTATACTTATTTGTTAATTCGTTTTTTTATGCTCATAAAAATATTACTTGGCCCTTAAAAAAACATATTCAAAAGTATTTCTGAATCGTATTAATGGTTTCTATTAAGATTTTTTTTACATTATTTATCAACTTAATTATAAACAAAGTACAATTTTAGTCGTTTAGGATTCAACAACTTTAATTAATTAATTTATTGATTTGGCATTTAATTTGTAGAACTCCATTATTTCTGTATTAATTTTAGAATCAAACACAGATTTTTTGAGTCTACTAAGTTGTATTTTATTTAAAAAAAAACATATAGAAATGAATATTGTGACGATTGTTTCGCCTACTTATGGCTTTTTCAAACGAATAACGTTCTAACATGTATCTCAGTAGACTCAATAAATCTGTGTTCGGTTTGAAAATGAATACATAAACCTTTATTCACGTAATTATTAATGGTAAAAAACTGCATTTAAAGCATTTTAGCTCTTTTTACTGCTGGGAAAATTTTACTAAAGTACTTTTAATCATAAATCTTCATAATTGATAGTTAAGTTTATTCTAAAATAAATTTATATCAAACAAAATAAGAACAAAACAAAAATCGATAAGTTTCTAACGACGAAAAGCATTATATAATAATTTATGGTGTCATCGCAGTAGAAGTGTTATAAATATATTTTATAATTTTCAGAATATTTATTTTTAGTTTGTGATAAAATAATAAATAGAACGAAGAGCTTTGGAAATATCTGGAAAATTATGGGCAAAGATATCTATGGTTTTATGTTTAGAAGAGGCTGAATATTGAACATTGAACATGTCGCAAGATGAAACTTTAACGGCAGAGTGCACATCTCCGTACAGAAGGCCGCAAGGATGAATGTAGATATCTGCTAACATTATATACGTCACCGAGTCTAACATGTTGTGTTCAAATAAACAAGACATATTTGGATTCAGTTTCGTACTAGAAATAGGTCAAACTAAAAGGTAGTATGATTTTAAAAAATATTTATTACTTGCCTTAGAAATGATATAAGTGGGTGTGTATAGTTAATAATAAATTAATAAAGTTGATCCCTAAAAACAATACAAACGATACAACAAAACCATAAACAAAAAGCTAGTATGATAAAAATTAATTAAATATAAAGAAAAAAAAACATAAAGAAATGTAGTAAATACTTTTGCAGATAAAATGTTCTAAAGAGGGAATAGAATATTCCTCGCCGAAAAAGACGTTTAATAAAAATAAATAAAATAAGTTTTAATTTTCTTTTCGGCCATTAAATCCTAAGGACCGTAATCAGAGGGGAGGCGGTAAGCTATCTTAAGGAATACTTAGGAACATGACACTCGTAAATATTAATAATAAACGCGAATAGAATTTTTGTAGGAAATATTCGTAAGCATTTTTGTCCATAAAAATGTTCAGCGAGCACTTTTGTTCCTAAACGTTATATCGCACCTCCTCTCCAAAGAATAGATTTCGGAGTTTAATGTTACTTTAGAAAGTTTCTCCGGAACAAACTGAAGATAGTTAATGACAGTTATGATATTTTTGTTCTTTAATTCCATTATTTCCGGAATATTGTTTCTAAAATTTTCTCCTTACAAATTTTATGATGAAGAAGCATTTTTATTTTTAAAGATACAGAATATCACGAGCGCAAAATATTATTTTTGTCGCTAAATTTTCGTCAATTTTTATTCGAGGATTAAAACTCGCAATCGGAGCATTCGTAAAAGATCGTCAGAAATTTGAGTAGCTTGCCAGCCGTATTCTAACGAATACGGATTTTTGTGTGGCGGAAACGTTTCCAGTCATTCATATTTATGTATGAGGATATTTTCTTGCTTCATTTAAACGAAAATTTCGGAGGAAGAATAAGTTACTCTTCAAATATTCAAAGAAAATGACTTAGTTAAGGAACAAAGCATTCGAAGTTTCGGTTGAACGCCCAATTTTAATCCTCTTTTAGGACGAAATGTCAGCATTGTTGTTATGTTGTTGAAAACGACAGAAAAGTACTTAGTTTAAGCAGGGTTATTGAAAAAAAATAGTCTGTAATTACTATCCATCTATCAGTTCATTTTACTAGACTGCTGAAAAAAATGTATATGTATAATCAAATTATTGACCGAAAATAGTATCTTGATAGAGCGAGAAAAGGAGAAAAATTATTGAGATGGGAATATTGATCCAATATAGTGTTAAAATATTCATACGGTTTTAGAAGTTAAGCTAGAATTATTCACAAAACTGAAATATGAGATAAATACCAAAATACATTTGGCAAAGTTAACTTTAAATCAAAATAATAACCGTGTCAAAATAACAATATCCTATACATTGAAAGTATGACTAATGGGTAAACGTTGCTATTTCCGTTGGGATGGAAATCGTTACTTTCTATCGGTTTATATTTCTTTCCAATTTTTGTTTTTGATGACGGATTATCAAATAAATGAGAATCTGGAAATACGCTATATGCAATAAAATTTTTGCACTGAGTGGCGTGTTTAGCGTTAAGTGATCAAATTGAAAAACCAAATGAAGAAACACTTTTTTTTTAAAATATGTCTGTATTGAATTAAGAATTTTTATTTGATAGCCATTTTTACTAAAAAGCAGGTTTTGAACTGTATTTGTACAAATTAGTGGGTGATTTTTTGTTACCTCATTTACCAATTAATATACATGAAAATTCTTATCTTGCTACTTTGTAATACCTTAATGCTTCTTTATTTTCACATAATTATCGTAATAAAAACGTTTTGATTTTAAATCAAAACAGCAAGCAATCCTTTTTCATCAAATTATTTTAAATACCCATTATTAAATAATGATTTTAAGAGCAAGCCTTAAAAAGTTGTAAGGCTCTGAAGGCGATTGAAAGTAAGTTATAATGATTATACCTATGGGTATAAATAATAAAGTTTTTGATTAAGTGGGTTCTAACAAAGTATTAGAAAATTGCTAAACTTCTTTATCGATTTAACATGGAACTCAACATCAAAGGATATAAAATATTATCAGAAAATGATTCTCCAATTTTTTGAAAGTAAGAAAAGTTTATTAGGCACGGTTTTTCAGCAGTTCAAAAAATAAATTGAACTTTGTTAATGTAAATATAATTATGATCTTTATTTATACACGCTTTAGGTATTGTAGGCAATTAGATACTATATTTGCATTTAAAAAAAAATATTTTGAAATAAAGTTTTATCGTTATTTATCGTATTGGAAATGAACAAAGATATGTAAAACCCTATTTCATTGAACAGTATTGAAATATCAACGAGCATATGTATGGTATTTATAAAATATTGCATGGAAAGCGAATATGATTATTTATTCATATATTGTAATATCATTTACATTATTGACAGTATTTAATGATATTTAACCAGATTGGGAGAAATTGTAAACATTGGCTTTGAAAGTAAACAAGACCAGTTTACTAACAATTAAATTAGGCAGTTTTAACACACGTCTATAACACATTCAAATATTCTACCACTAAAAAGGTTGTTTTTATAAACTACGTATTGATCGTCTAGTTTGTATTGATAGCCAAAATTTAAACATTTAAAAATATGTAATTCACAACTCGTGTTTCCTTGCGAGAAAAAAATATATATTGTAATTACTAATATTTGAACAAAGTATATATATATATATATATATATATATATATATATATATATATATATATATATTTATATATATATATAT